>NC_083097.1:33088434-33264370 GCF_949774975.1 Lagenorhynchus albirostris | reverse complement strand
CCTGAAAAAGAATTCAGAGTAATGATAGTAGAGATGATCCAGAATCTCAGAAATATAATGGCAGCACAGATTGAGAAAATACAAGAAATGTTTAACAAAGATCTAGAAGAGCTAAAGAACAAACACACAGAGGTGAACAACAATAACTGAAATGAAAAATACACTAGAAGGAATCAATAACAGAAAAACTGAGGCAGAAGAACCAATGCGTGAGCTGGAAGAGGAAATGGTGGAAATAACTGCTGAGGAGCAGAATAAAGAAAAAAGAATGAAAATAATTGAAGACAATCTCAGAGACCACTAGGACAACACTAAATGCACCAACATTCGAGTTACAGGGGTCCCAGAAGAAGAAGAGAAAAAGAAAGGGTCTGAGAAAATATTTGAAGAGATTATAGTGGAAAACTTCCCTAACATGGGAAAGGAAATGGTCACCCAAGTCCAGGAAGCACAGAGAGTCCCGTACAGGATAAACCCTAGGAAAAACACACCAAGACACATAACAAACTAACAAAAATTAAATTCAAAGAAAAAATATTAAAAGCAGCAAGGGAAAAGCAACGGATAACATACAAGGGAATCCCCATAAAGTTAACAGCTGATCTTTCAGCAGAAACTCTGCAAGCTGAAGGGAGTGGCAGTATATACTTAAAGTGATGAAAGAGAAAAAACCTACAACCAAGATTACTCTACCCAGCAAGGATCTCATTCAGATTCGATGGAGAAGTCAGAAGCTTTTCAGACAAGTAAAAGCTAAGAGAATTTAGCACCACCAAACCAGCTTTACAACAAATGCGAAAGAAACTTCTCTAAGTGGAAAACATCAGAGAAGAAAAAGATCCACAAAAACAAATCCAAAACAATTAAGAAAATAGTAATAGGAGCATACATATTCATAATAACCTTGAATGTAAATGGATTAAATGCCCCAACCAAAAGACACAGCCTGGTTGAATGGATACAAAAACAAGATCCATATATGTTCTGTCTACAAAAGACCCACTTCAGACCTAGGGACACATACAGACTGAAAGTGAAAGGATGGAAAAAGATATTCCATGCAAATGGAAATCAAAAGAAGCCTGAGTAGCAATACTCATATCAGATAAAATAAGCTTTCAAGACTGTTGCAAGAGATAAGGAGGGACACTACATAATGGTCAAAGGATCAATCCAAAGTGAAGATATAACAATTATAAAAGTTTATGTACCCAACATAAGAGTACCCAAATACATAAGGCAAATGCTAACAACCATGAAAGGAGAAATTGACAGTAACACAATCATAGTAGGAGTCTCTTAATATCCCACTTATACCAATGGACAGATCATCCAAACAGAAAATAAATAAGGAAACACAAGCTTTAAATGACACAGTAGACCAGATAAATCTAATTGATATTTATAGAACATTCCACCTCAAAGCGGCAGAATACACTTTCTTCTCAAGTGCATATGGAACATTCTCCAGGATAGATCACATCTTGGGTCACAAATCACGCCTTGGAAAATTTTAAGAAATTGTAAATCGTATCAAGCGTCTTTTCTGACCACAACGCTATGAGATTGGAAATCAATTATAGGAAAAAAAACTGTAAAAACCACAAATACATGGAGGCTAAAGAGTGCACTATTAAATAACCAAGAGATCACTGAAGAAATCAGAGAAGAAATATAAAAAACATAGAAACAAATGACAATGAAAACATGATGACCCAAAACCTATGGGATGCAGCGAAAGCAGTTCTAAGAGGGAAGTTTATCACAATTCAGTGTTACATCAAGAAACAAGAAAAGTCTCAAACAAAAAATCTAACCCTACACTTAAAACAACTAGAGAAAGAAGAACCCAAAGAAAGAGAAAGAGAAAGGAAACCCAAAGTCAGTAGGAAAGATATCATAAAGCTCAGAGCAGAAGTAAATGAAATAGAAATGAAAAAAAAAAACAATAGGAAAGATCAATAAAACTAAAAGCTGGTTCTTTGAGAAGATAAAATTGATAAACCCTTAGCCAAGCTCATTAAGAAAAAAAGGGAAAGGACGCAAATCAGTAAAATTAGAAATGAAAAAGGAGAAATCACAACTGACACTGCAGAAATGCAAAGGATTATAAGAGACTACTACAAACAACTATATGCCAATAAAATGGACAATCACGAAGAAATGGACAAATTCTTGGAAAGGTACAATTTTCCAAGACTGAGCCAGGAAGAATTAGAAAATATAAACAGACTTATCACGAGTAATGAAATTGAAACCTTAATTAAAAATCTTCCAACAAACAAAAGTCCAGGACCAGATGGGTTCACAGGAGAATTCTATCAAACATTTAGAGAAGAGCTAACACCGATCCTTCTCAAACTCTTCCAAAATATAGCAGAGGGAGAAACATTCCCGAATTCATTCTATGAAGCCACCATAACCCTGATACCAAAACCAGCAAAAGATATCACAAAAAAAGAAAATTATAGTCCAATATCACAGATGAAAATACATGCAAAAATCCTGAAGAAAATACCAGCAAACAGAATCCAATATCACATTAAAAAGATCATACACCATGATCAATGGGATTTATCCCAGGGATGCAAGGATTCTTCAGTATATGCAAATCAATCAATGTGATACACCACACTAACAATTTTGGGAATAAAAACCATATGATCATCTCAGTAGACGCAAAAAAAGCTTTTGACAAAATTCAACACCCATTTATGATAAAAACCCTGCAGAAAGTAGGCATAGAGGGAACTTACCTCAACATAGTAAAGGCCATACCTGACAAACCCACAGCCAACATTGTTCTCAATGGTGAAAAACTGAAACCATTTCCACTGAGATCAGGAACAAGACAAGGTTACCGACTCTAACCACTGTTATTCAACACAGTTTCGGAAATTTTAGCCACAGCAATCAGAGATGAAAAAGAAATAAAAGGAATCCAAATTGGAAAAGAAAAAGTAAAGCTGTCACTGTTTGCAGATGACATGATACTATACATAGAGAATCCTAAAGATGCTACCAGAAAACTGCTAGAGCTAATCAATGAATTTGGTAGAGTGCCAGGACACAAAATTAATGCACAGAAATCTCTTGCACTCCTATATACTAATAATGAAGAATCTGAAAGAGAAATTAAGGAAACACTCCCCTTTACCACTGCAACAAAAGGAATAAAATGCCTAGGAGTAAACCTACCTAAGGAGACAAGAGACCTGTATGCAGAAAAGTATAAGACACTGATGAAAGCATTTAAAGATGATACAAACAGATGGAGAGATATACCATGTTCTTGGATCGGAAGAATCAACATTGAAAATGACTATGCTACCCAAAGCAATCTACAGATTCAGTGGAATCCCTATCAAAGTACCAATGGCATTTTCCACAGAACTAGAACAAAAAATTTCACAATTTGTATGGAAACACAAAAGACCCCAAATAGCCAAAGCAATCTTGAGAAAGAAAAACGGAGCTGGAGGAATCAGGCTCCCTGACTTCAGACTATACTACAAAGCTACAGTAACCACAATAGTATGGTACTGGCACAAAAACAGAGATAGATCAATGCGACAGGTTAGAAAGCCCAGAGAAAAACCCATGCACTTATGGTCACCCTATTTTTGATAAAAGAGGCAAGAATATACAATAGAGAAAAGATAGCCTCTTCAATAAGTGGTGCTGGGAAAACTGGACAGCTACATGTAAAAGAATGAAATTAGAACCCTCCCTAACACCGTACACAAAAATAAACTCAAAATGGATTAAAGACCTAAATGTAAGGCCAGACACTATCAAACTCTGAGGAAAACATAGGCAGAACACTCTATGACATAAATCACAGCAAGATCCTTTTTGACCCACCTCCTCGGGAAATGGAAATAAAAACAAGAATAAACAAATGGGCCCTAGTGGAACTTAAAAGCTTTTGCATAGCAAAGGAAACCATAAACAAGACGAAAAGACAACCCTCAGAATGGGAGAAAGTATTTGCAAATGAAGCAACTGACAAACGATTAATCTCCAAAACATACAAGCAACTCATGCAGCTCAATATTACAAAAACAAACAACCCAATCCAAAAATGGGCAGAAGACCCAAATAGACATTTCTCCAAAGAAGAGATACAGATTGCCAACAAACACATGAAAGAATGCTCAACATCATTAATCATTAGAGAAATGCAAATCAAAACTATAATGAGATATCATCTCACACTGGTCAGAATGGCCATCATCAAAACATCTACAAACAATAAATGCTGGAGAGGGTGTGGAGAAAAGGAAACCCTCTTGCACTGTTTGTGGGAATGTAAATTGATGCAGCCACTATGGAGAACAGTATGGAAGTTCCTTAAAAAACTAAAAATAGAACTACCGTACGAACCAGCAGTCCCACTACTGGGCATATGCCCTGAGAAAATCATTATCAAAAAGAGTCATGTGCCACAGTGTTCATTGCAACACTATTTACAATAGCCAGGACATGGAAGCAACCTAAGTGTCCATCAACAGAGGAATGGATAAAGAAGATGTGGCACATATATACAATGGAATATTACTCAGCCATAAAAGGAAATGAAATTGAGTTGTTTGTAGTGAGGTGGATGGACCTAGAGTCTGACATACAGAGTGAAGTAAGTCAGAAAGAGAAAAACAACTACCATATGCTAACACATATATATAGAATCAAAAAAAAAATTGATTCTGAAGAACCTAGGGGCAGGACAGGAATAAAGATGCAGTCGTAGAGAATGGACTTGAGGACATGGGGAGGGGGAAGGGTAAGTTGGAACGAAGTGAAAGAGTGGCATGGACATATATACACTACCAGATGTAAAACAGATAGCTAGTGGGAAGCAGCTGCATAGCACAGGGAGATCTGCTCGGTGCTTTGTGACCACTTAGAGGGGTGGGATAGGGAGGGTGGGAGGGAGACGCAAGAGGGAGAAGATATGGGGATATATGTATATGTATAGCTGATTCACTTTGCTATGAAGCAGAAACCAACACACCATTGTAAAGCAATTATACTCCAGTAAAGATGTTTAAAAAAAAAAGAGAGAAAAAGAAATATTGTATGGTAATGCATATATATGGAATCTTAAAAAAAAAATGGTACTGATGAATCTAGTTGCAGGGCAGGAATAAAGAGGCAGACATAGAGAATAGACTTGATGACATGGGGTGGGAGCGCGAAGCTGGGGCAGAGTGAGAGTAGCATGGACATATATACAGTACCGAACGTAAAATAGCTGGCTGGTGCGAAGCAACAGCATAGCACAAGGAGATCATCTTGGTGCTTTGCGATGACCTCAGGGGAGGGATAGGGAGGATGTGAGGGAGGCTGAAGAGGGAGGGGACATGGGGACATGTGTATGCATATGGCTGATTCGCTTTGTTGTGCAACAGAAACTAACATGGTATTTTGAAGCAATTATATTCCAATAAAGATCTATTAAAAAAAAAAGCCAAGGGTCTTATGCAACTGGTATATGTTGTATAAAGGAAAATACATACCTTGCCTCTTAACAATCATGAAGTTAAGGAAAATAAGAGTAGTGGAGGTGATTAACTGAAGCTCCATACTTTTTCTTACTTGGTCAACACAGATAACGACCAAGGCCCAACTAGTGTCCTCAACAAGTTAACTGGCTTTCTTAACATGCAAACGGACAGCCAAAAAGTAGTGATATGGTGGAAAAGTGAACTTTTCCCGTCTTCTTCTCACTTACGAATTAAAATCTGAACTGTGGTCAACGAGGGTGGCTTTTTGATAGCTTATGTAGTGACCTGCTTAAGAGGCCTGCTCAAGGTGCCTGTAATTCTATGTCTGGCGTCACACAGCCTAATCCTAGAGTTTTTGATCAGCTCAGTTCCCAATGAGGAAGGATTTAAGTGGCGTAGTGCCTTTGCTCAGCATTATAATACTAGCAAACACTTGTTTAATATCTCCTATGTGCCTGACACTGTGCTAAACACTAATACCTAGATACTCACCTAAGCCTCACAACAAACCCATGATGTTGGTACCATTGTCTACATTTTATAGACGTGGCAACTGAAGCACGAAGAGTGTAAGTTACTTTGCCATAGTCCCACAGTCCCAGAGCCAGTATTTGAATCCAGGTAGGTTGGGTTCAAAGTCTAAACTCTTAACAGTTTTACTATATGCCTCTTCTGTATTATACTGCTTCTACATTGCGTCAACCTCTTTGTTTCTTGCTTTTAACTTTTAACTACAGCTATTACAGTAGCTGCGTTCTAGTAGGTATTACTACTAGTGTTAGTAGTAATTTCTGTTTTATTATTAAAAATAAGAAATTTTCATATAAGAGAAACTTGATAATTTAACTACATAGATCAGCTAATTCACATGATGATCGTATGAGGATACATTCTACACAGATGAGAAATTGTGACCCAGGTTGTACTGTATCCAAGGTGAGGCAAACAAGAACCTATAAACCTGAGACTTGAACCCAGCTCTTCTGATAGCAAGTGCAGGGCTCACTGACCACAGTGTGTCTCCTGCCTATAGCGTGGCTTTATTAGTGCAGGTTTTCTTTCTGAAGACCTGCCTTCACCCGTGGCAGGCCTATCCGGAACCATTAACTCAGAACCCAGTGCGACACTCCTACAAGAGATGTGCCCAGACAGCTGCAGGGGGTCATTTTGTTTTACCTCCTACTGTTCCTCCTTGCCGTCTTGGCCACCCTATCGTCTTCCTGCTTATTCTGGACTTGTTCTGGCCTTCCCATGGTTTGTAAGGGACTTGATTGGTTAGTTGTAATTAGTATTATTGTTACTTAGAAAAGGCCCCCGACATTCTTTTGTTGCAAAACTAGTAGATCATAAGAACGAGAGGTCTATAATAGCATTCAGAGTTTGCCAGGTTGTTATTGGGTCTCATGATCCATTATCCTTTTCCTGATAAGGACTTTTTTCATCATAAATTTGTTCCTGATAAATCAGATTCACTTTGTTGTCCTTAAAAATCCAACTTTTAGCAATTAACATTTATTTCAGAGCAAAATATAATGTTGAACATTATCAGATTAAAAAAATTGACAACTTCTACAACATGATAGTTAATTTCTAGTTGATGACGTTTCTTACGTTTCAGGAAAATCACTCAGTCAACTGCTTATGCTGAAGGAACAATTTGGTGACAGTGCAAGAGAGGGTAGATGGCTATCAAATGTTGCATATAACAGAGAAACCAAGCAAAGAATGAGCACAAAGGTATAGTTAGTCATTGTCCGCAAAAAAAGAAAAAAAAAAAAGCCCAGTTGAAACTCTGACAAACTCTGAAGACCTGAACATGCTATTTTAAATACATAAAATACCTTTGGTGGCCAACTTTGTAAGCTCTTTTCACACAGATTTAATTCAGTTTAGCACCTCTCTGCAGTTTTTTGGTCAGACCACATATGACAAGTTGTGAAAATTTATCAACAGCTCAGAAAGAACCACAAGCACTCAGGGAGGGCTGAGAAAAGAGAAAGCTAAATGAATAAAAATAATTGCTAGAGTTTGC
The DNA here is from genome assembly GCF_949774975.1 of Lagenorhynchus albirostris. Lineage (NCBI taxonomy): Eukaryota > Metazoa > Chordata > Mammalia > Artiodactyla > Delphinidae > Lagenorhynchus > Lagenorhynchus albirostris. The sequence continues at coordinate 33,256,831 of NC_083097.1, read as the reverse complement.
AGAGGTATGAGTTGTTAACTAAAAATATAGATCTGATGGCATTCTATTGGCACTTCTGTCTTTGTGTTGCTTCAGAGCACCTGTCCTGGTATCTAAAATTAAGAGATTATAATCTTCGCTTTCATGGCGTACAATGGAACTGATGATAAAACACCATGCCTTTCACCTGGTATGTCATATTCAATCAGTGGACATTGTGAAAATAATACCTCTGGTAAAATGTTCATGACTACTGGGTATAGAAGTCAGGGCAAGGTAGACACGTAGCCAGACATCAACTTCATCTCAGCTATTTAAATTCTTCACATATGCATTCATATCTTACTTAATAAGTGAGTCAGCTTTTCTTTTTTATATCATACGCTATGTTCCATTGTGTAACATGTGATTTCCTTCTATCAGTTGCAAATCCAGTCTTTTGACTGACCTGTCTTTTTGTCCTCAAGTTTGTGTACTTATTTATAAAGCTCGTCTTCCATCTTCAGTTCCTATCAAAGTCCTTTCTATTTTCTTCTGTTTTCCAATGGTTCTTTCCTGTTTTTCTTTAGCCCTTCTCTGTGTCAATCAGTATCTGACTTAAAATTCAACAAATATCCCAAAATGAGTTTGTGATATTCTAAATACATTTAATTTTCTAAAAATTAATACAAAAGACAACTCTTTATTTACATCTGATTATCTCAGACAAACTCCTTGTTTTTAATTTCCCTAGTGGACAACAAATTTCTCTTCACTAAATATCCTGTAAGGAGATGGTCCTCTTTTTTTGGTTGCTGATTTTCTCTGTGGCTGAGATGATCTGTGAGCCAATCTACTAACCCTGAGTAGGAAACTAGTGATTTTTATTACTCAATGTAGTTCATAATTCTTCAAAGACTTCAGTTTACTTCATTTGAAATTTGAAAATTACTCCAGTTTACCTCATGAAAGATGACCATTCCATAACTAGTGTGAAATAACCCTCAGACTGTGAGTTTACCAATTCCAGTTTTATTATAGACTGAGTCTCTGTATGATTTCATGCCTTCAAACAATCAGTTGCTAAGATACTCTTTGTTAAACAATTCAGCAATTCAGTAGGGGATGTGGTTTTTGCCAAGTCATTCCAGTCAAAACAGGTGAACTGCAATAAAAATATGAAAGATTATGGGTCAGCGAACTCTTAACCTCTAAAATAATGTGGAAAATTGTGATCTGTGCATATATACATTTTCTAGGGAGAGGATTTATTACTATTACTAGATTCCCATTACTTTGCACAGTGCCTGGCACATTGTTGAATCTGAATAAATATTAGGTGAGTGAATTACAAATGAAATAAGAATTCTAAAAATGGTCCCCTCATTAGTAAAAAAAAAAAAAGTTTAGGAGTAACCAGAACCACGTTTTTTTTCCTTTGAATGTTCCCTCTCTACAGATCTCTTTAGTTTCTCCTCGGTATTCCTAGAAGGTGGATGTTAAAAGTTCTGAATTTATCTTTCATATTTCTTGACTGTTTTTTCATACCTTCCAATTTTTATCCCTTTATGATATGTTACGGAAATTCAACAGCTCAGTCTTCTGTCTTACTGGTTTAACTTTAGCTGTGTCTTTTCTACTATTCATTTTACTTAAAGGTTTGAATTTTAATTTCAACACCATTTTCCCATGATATTTATTATTTTTTTCTACTAGCCTGACTTTACTTCTTAGCCTTGATGATGGTTTCTTTTTTCTTATCCCTCTCCCAGAGATTCTCCATGATTTCTGGTCCGCTGAGGTTTCTTTTCTTGATTTTGAATGTAGTTATGAATTGAAAAGGAACAGATGACTCTCTGTAATTTTCAGAAACCCAAGATGATCAGAGCTGAAGGAGATGAGACATCGTGTGTGTCCACGATCTATAAGTAGAAGTTCTTACATTTTTCTTATGTGTCATTTGAGGTTGAAGACCACTCATTTAAAAGCATAGTGTTTCTCCTGATACTGCCAAAATTATATAGAAATGTTGTTAAGTAAAAAATAAAGAAAAAATCCAATGAATAAACACTAAATCACCCACAATTCTACTATTAAAAAATTGCTACTGCTACTGTTCGTATACACACTTTTTCATGTATTTAGACTTTTCTATCTCTTGCTTATTCAGCTGTGGGGATGGAGGAAAAGGAGTGTGGCAGATATCCAGGAATTGGGGAAAACACTTTAGGGTTAAATTAATAGGAGGAGATATTGTAATTTGATTTGAAAGGAGACAGCATTCTCTTTAGCAAAATAAGACCTAAAACCTATGCTCTTAGAGTTGGGGTGGGGTGAGAAGGATGTACTGGAAAGCACTGTCAGAAGGAAATTAACTTTCTTAGTGTAAGATGTCTTTGATTGCTATTGTTGTTGCTGCTGTTATTAGTATTATTTTCAGGCAACCAAAGACAAGAGTATCAGAAACAAAATGACTCCCAATGCTCTGTCTTCTCCTGTCTACTCTTAGAATGGGAAGCTTCCCCATCCTCTATCCCACACCAGAATGAGAGAAAGAATAGCTGTAGAAGAATAGTTACCTGAAGTTTCATATAATTAGCACAGGAAGTTAGGAAAATTTCTAAGAAACAGGAAAACTTGGAGCTTGCTAACCAGTAGGTTGATGAACACAGCTCTGTTTGAAGGGAGGGAAGTGAGGGGGACTTTGGGCTAGGAGAGGATGCTAAAAGGAGTGAGGCATTGTGGGAAGGGGGTAGCAAAATGAAAGATGGGGATGTATAGACGCTACTAACCTAGGGAGCATCTATGTGGGAATCCCTAGAAGGGCTGAGTAGTGGATCTCCATGCTTGTGTACAGTGCTTTGGGAGGACTTACATAGACTAGAGGTGAAAAGTCCTTGATTTCAACCCTTTCCGAAATTCAGTACAGTTGAATTCTGCCACTGTGAACCTGAAGTAGAGTTGATTGAAACTTACTAGGGTATGTGTTCAAATGGCAGAGGAAGGGGAATGGACCACGTCTCCACCTGGTCGATGACAGGCATCTAAGACACTTCGAATGTGTTCAGTGATGAGGGTGGGCCATCAGGGGAGCTGTTTTTAGTTATTATGGGGCTAGAGAAACAGGAAGCCTTATTTGCATGCCTGTAGCACATTTATCCCCAATTGTTTGCTTAGCTAACTTTCAACAGTTCTGTCGGAATCATATTTTCAAATGATAGCTTCTTTCCTCACTATGAAGAATAATCAGAGTGAGCAAAATTTCAAGTATGCGTTTCCTAGGTATAATTGAAATACATTAAATCTTAGGCACCCCACCATTTTTTTTGCCTTAGATCAGCTACATAATGTACCTGCAAGTATGAATATAGCTAGGTTAACCTGGGTGTGGATAATGTCCTCTAACAGAAGTCGAGAAACTTGGCTTGTAGTCTCAGCTTGCTTGTCAACTAACCTGGTGAGCTTGACCAAATTGCTTAAGTTCTTTGCACCTCAATGTGTTCCTCACTATGTAGCCCTCCATTATCAAACTAGAGCCTGGTCTTTGACCTCAGCTCTCCCGCTGCTCCTTTAACTGTTCAGTAAGAAACCAAAGAGTTCTGAGTTACTTTTAGTGGGAGCCCTGCAACCAAGTCAGTCTTAGAAATAACGAGACCCAAATGATTGTCCATGTTCAAGTAGTAGAACTGAAGACAAGTCCATTTTAGTTATTTTTGGATGTTGAGCTACTTCTTAAGTGGAAAGAGGGTGCTGTGGTATCAGGATGCTTTCACTTAAAGTAATGAAACACTAACTCAACCTGGCTTCTACCATACAAGCCCTTTTAAAAAGTTTCACATAACTTACCCTTCCATGGGTAAGGTAAGCATTAGGTACACAAGTTCTCTAACTTTACTTCCCTGAGATTCTATTGGCTCCATTCTCTTTCCCATGTTAGCTTTATCTTCTGGTTGAGTGACAGATAGTGGCAGTAGTTCAGGCATCCCACTTAAATATGAACATGTATGGAGGGAGAAGAATCCATTTCCTCCGGCCTTGTCTCCACTTAAGAGTAAGGAGTTTATTCCCAGAAGTGCCCCAGCTCACTCTCCTCATGTCTTATTGGTTGGAATTGTATTAAATTGTACTAAATATCTATCCATAAGCCAGTCACTGACAAGGAGAATGGATTGCCATGACTGGCTTAGATTCTGACAGTTTTTGCCCGTTTATTAGTTGCTTTTGAAGAGACAGAGTCCTGAATTTCCCTACTCTGCCAGTTTTGGTGATGTCACCTTAGATTTCTGATTGGCTTAGATTGATTAAGATTTACCATTGGAGTTGGAGATGCCTGAAGTTATTTTTAGAAGAGAGAGAATCCAGGTAAATCAAGCTTAGCAAGGAGGAATGGACACCAGTGTCCATTAGAGTCACTATGGGAGATGACTGTAATAACGAGAGGCATCTTTTTACAGATGCCTGTAAAAGATGGAGGAGGGACGGTGATCACGGAGAGTCCTGGGTCAGAGCAGCAATCTGTCAGTGGAGAGGACAGAATGATTTTAAGAGGAAGACAGACTCAGTTCCCAAATCAGCTCTATCACCCTCCAGTTATTTTATTGTGGGGAAATCAGTTAACTTTGTTGTCCCTCAGTCTCATACTCACAATAAGATGGGAATAATAATTTACCCCCTTTTGAATTAATGTTAAAGTGATATAAGAAATATAAAATGTCAAAAGGGAACTTGGCACATCATAGACAGTTATCATTATTATGTTGATGATGTGACTGACCCTCCTGGAGCAGTGATTAGCAGACTAAGTAGTGAGTTATTGGTAGTTGAATGGCTGTGCTTAAATACAACACTTGGCCTTTATTGAGTGCTTCCCATATGCCCGGGATCATTTATTGATTCTATCAACAAATCATTACTGAGTGCCTACAGTGTGTCAGGCCAGCACTGAATTACAAGACATAAACACCACTGTCCTCAAAAAGTTACAGCCTAGCAGGGGAAGACAGACACAGTAAATGCATAAAGCATGTAGGATATGAGGTAGTGCTGGGTACTGAGGGGCACTCTAAGGCAGGGAAGAAGGACAGGGAGGGCAGGGGTGGAGGCAAGCTGAAACAGGTGGTCAGGGAAGATCCTCCTGAGGAAGGCGACATGTGAGCGAAGAATCGAAGGAGGTGAGGGGGAAGGCCAAGTGGCATTCTGGAGGAGGAGATCTCCCAATGGAGGGGACAGCAAGTGCAGAAGTTCTGATGCTGGAAACATGGCTGGGAAGTCCAAAGAAGAGCAGCGACAATAATGTGGCTAGAAAACAGCAAAATGAAAATCAGAAAATAAAAGAAAAAGGAAAATCAGGAGGAGGTGAGGTCGGGAAGGTGGCAGGTGAGATTGGGTGGGGAGTGTGTAGAGCTTTGAACGTCATTTTAAGGACTTTGATATTTCATTCTGAGTGACATGGAAAGTTGTGAAGTGTTCTGAGTGGAGGAGTGGCATTCATTACTTTTCCTTCACCGTTCTTTTGATTTTCTTCTATTTACATTTCTTCTATTTATTATGTTTTTAGAAATAAAAGTTTTTTGTCAGTCCCTGCTTTGTTTCTAGCTTTCCAATCATCGCTGTGTATTAAGAATTCCTGCACCTGTACCAGCTGTTTGCTGCAGATTCCTAGACATGCTTCGTCTGCCCTGAAACTACTGAGAAGCGAGGGGGCAATCTCTCAGTAATCTCCTTTTATTTACCAACTGGATGTGGCCGTAACCTTTGCCTGCTTCGGCCTGAGGGGACCCTTGACAACTCCCTAAGGAGGTTGGGCTGTTCTTGGTTTCTAGAAATCTTTAGGAAACTGGTGCTTGTTAAAACTACCGCCAATCCCTTGAGCTGCCCAGGGGCTGCTGCCTGCCTGACGGCATTGCAATCTCTGCTGTGAACCAACAGTGAAGTCAAGCCTGGCACCTCCCTCTTAAATCCACCTGTCCTCATCCCATCAGACCTTAATGACTGCCTACATGTCATCTGGATTTTAGATGCCATATCTCTTGGTTATTGTTCTCACTGCCCTTTTAGGCATATGCTGGGGTCTCTTAGTCTATCCTCTTTGTGTCCTAGCTGCTCTTTCAAAATTTTTATCCTTGTCCCTCTGTGTTGTGTATGAGAAATTCCTTAGAACAACATTTTTACTTATTAATTCCTTCTTTATCAAATCCTGAGTTCATTTAGGTTTTTGTTATTTTTCATTATTTAAAAAATATCCTGTTTTTAATGTATATCTATTTTTATTTTATTTTCCTGTTTTTCTATGATAATTTATAATTCTCTTTAAACAAATGTTCTCCCTTTCTTTATTGCTATGAACATTCAAAATACTTTTTATAATTCTTAGATGGAACATTCTCTGATTATTCATTACCTAAATGGGGTTGTTTTTCCCATTGTAGATTTTGTTGACTGCCTCTCTTAGCAGTAAGTTACGTCCTGTGGCATGCAGGATAGTTTTTTGAGTGGGATGATTTTATCTTCTCTCTTTTCTCTTTTGTGCTCACCTCCTTCTTGAACAGTGGTTTTCTCTGCCCTTTCCATCTGGTCCTCTGAGCCTCCAGTCTAGAATCAGGTGTTTTGATAGGTTGGGGCTCCTGCTTTGCTGTGATGTTTGGTACAGTGTAGATCCAGGCTGGGAGCCGGTTCCTGAGCTTTGGGTTATGCTTTGTCAAGCAGCCTCGCGGAGCCTACGGTTTATAAAGTCTTGGGCCCTGGATGAAAGCAGTTTTCTCAGCTTCCTTCTATGAGCACTGAAGAGGGGAGGGTGGGCAGAGGGCAGTACTTCCATGGCAGCGCCTGGCTTCAGGCAGTGAGCCTGAATCCTAGCCCACATCTGCTGTGGGATTTTAAATTCTTCTTCCTCTCACTCACTGGAATCTTAACTGCCCTGCCTGTTTCTAGACTACAAACCCTGTGGATTCTGGGCTTTCACCATATTCTTTGCTTTGCATTTCTGTTCCTATTCTAGTCCATAACAATATTTATTTCATTTTGAAGCCCGGTTATATATTTTAGATTTTCTCCTTTCAGATTTTTCAGTTATTTTTTTGAAGGAGAAGGGTATATCAAACTCTGGTTAATGCAGCATCTTGACTGGTGTTTTCAAGTAAATTTTTAGGTAGAAATTTAGAACGCTGTTTGTGTCAGTTTTGTAACTAGTCAAATCGTAATTGTCTTACCTGCATGTCTTAGTCTGCTTGGGCTGCTATAAGAAAATACGATAGACTGGGTGGCTTAAACAATAAATGTTTATTTCTCACAATTGCGGGTGCTGGGAAGTCCAAGATCAAGGTGCTGGAAGATTCAGCTCTCGGTGAGAGTCCTCCTCCTGGCTTGCAGATGGCCACTGTTTTCTCTGTGTGCTGACATGCCCTAGTCTGTGTCCTCACACTGAGGGAAAGAGAGCTCTAGTGTCTCTTCCTCTTCTTATAAGGGCACTAGTTCCATCATGAGTGCACCATTTTCATGACCTCACCAAACCTAATTACCTCCCAAAGGGGTTAGGACTTCAACACATTAATTTTTTTTGTGGGGGGGGGAGTAATACAAACATTAATTCCATAACACTGAGCTATTCTTACATTATTGTTTCTTATTTGGCTTCAGAACCATGGTTCAGGTATTCAATAGGTATATTGCTTTTTAATTTAAAGACAGTAAAGAATTTCTGCAACCCTTACCAACTGAGCTGGCTTCACATCTGTCCAAACCAGAAGCAGAAAGAATCCAGTTCGTTGCCCCCAGGGCACAAGCTTCTAGAAATTTGGCCATTACGTGAGTGATTCACTTCAGTGAATTAGCCCCTTTCTATGATTTTAATTAATGGCAACCAGCACTGTGAGGAAGGTGGCAGCATTGTTCACAGCAGTAAGTCTCTCATTTGGGTGCATAACTGTAAGGGAGAAAAACAAATGTACATATTCCTCCTTAATAGCAAAATCATGCGTTTGTCCTGATCAAGTGCTGCCAAACTATTCACACAAAGTCGAAAAATGAGTCACACATAACATTCTTTGGGACTTCTGCCCTTTGTTCTTCCTGTTTAGAGAATTAAGATGAATTTAGAAATCTAATGACTGTTGCCAGGTGAGACGAGAGCAAGGACTGTACAAACTCAGCTCCAAGATGGCAAAGGGAATCTAACTCCTCTGCTGGAGGATGGGTGGTGCCCTGGGTTATGAGGGGTTTCACGGGTGTGTTTAAGCATCTTACCTTCTCAGAAAGAGGCAAGGAATCCTGTCTCTTTATCTGAGACTCTTTATCTGAGAGCACCAAACAGTAAACATCAAACTTTGTCTAGTGGAAGCTACTTTCAGGAATAAAGATATACATAGATCGATCTATCTATCCATCCATCCACCCATCCATCCATTTAGGCTAAGAATAATTAAGCACCTTTTTTTTTCCCTATTAGATAGAGTCTCTGCAGTATTTTTGTTGTACTTCTGCCTTTCTCTTAAAACTCTTTTTAAGTTAGGAGACCTGATTCTAAACCTGTTTCATTTCTAGTTTAATTGTCTACTCAGTGATTCTGTGGGACCTAGAGACACTTATTGATACTATTCAAAAAATGGTCCTCACTAGATTCCAATCTCTGTTCTTCCATTGTTTGGAAGTTGTGGGCAAGTAGGTGTGGTGTTCATTTATTTATTGAATGATTATTTACTTTGAAAAATATATTGAGCACATACTACATGTCAGAAATTGTACCAGTGTCTGGGGCAGAGAAATGAACAAGGGAGATAGTCCTTTATTTCAATGAGCTTTAAGTCCAGTTATAATTATATATATTCTATTAATACACATTTATTAAGTACATATAGCTTTAATGTCTTTCGTATTTTGAAACAAGACTATTTTGTTTCAAAAGTACTTGAAACCTTCAAGATGCAAGACATGCAGATTGTGTTAGTTGCAGTGACTGCATTAGGTTTTGAGCAGTAATGCCCATAGAGGTGATCGGTTGCAGCAGGAAACTATGGCATTCAAAGGGAGGGTGATGAGGATAAAGAACAACACCCAATAATCAGAAATTCACTTGCATTTATCTTGGGAATGCATATGACACTTTTTAAAATAAAAGGTAGCAGCTCATTTTCATTAGAAACACATGCCTTAATTCATTGATTATTATTTTTTTTCGTTGATTATTTTGATTAGGCTACATGTATACATTCTGGAAGTCCATGTTGAGTACCAGGAAAATCTCCCAAAAACTCAAGATGAAAAAATCATTTTTTTTGAAGGAGCAAGGTGGTAGAATTCTGTTACTTTCTCATCACATGAATGAATTATAGGGCTGCATATTCAATCCACCAGTCTTTGTGCCATGCCCTTGGTCCTTCTTAACTGAAACTTTTTTGCTCATAGCTAATAAGGCAGGTCTAGGAGTACCAGGTAACCACATAGTCTTCCTTACCCAAATTCAGAGACTGGCCAATGACCTATTTTGTAGCCTGGTGTAAAAAGATATATAGGCCAATCTGACTTTCTCTTGTTTGGACCAAATTAGGAAATGCAGAGAGAAGTGGAAGGCATATCAAAGGACATATATAGAGAATTAAGCTATGTGGTTGAAATCATAAGTCAAGGTCAAGCTGGTGTTAGAAGAAAATAGATTATTAAAGGAGAAACATAAGAAAATATATGAAGGTGAAAAAAAAGAATCGAGAAATTGGTGATGGGATAGAGAAGGGCAAGCAGAGATATTAGTGACATATTACTTCAAGGTAGGCATAAAGTCTGAAAACTGATAATATTATTTCATCATGCACTGAAATGGAATACCAATAAACCATTTATTATGTATTTGGTTATTTTTACAGACTTGGTGTCCAGACTGTAGGTGGAGGTTCTGCAGCCTGGGCTGTACTATGTATCCCACTCTAGTTGTTTGACTTTTCCTAGATTCCTGTGCACTTATGTTCATACAGCACTGCCTCACTATCACCAAAATCACTTTGTTTCTTGGATAACTAAAGTGAATCTCCTTTTCCTCGCAACCAGAAGATGCTAAACTGAACCAAACTCTTTGAGGATAGAGTCCATTTCCTAGCATGGGTTTATATACTTTCTTTGGGTTTTCTTTGTTCTTCCTCTTCTTGTGGTCTGTAAAATATTTTGGCTTCTGGAATTTGTAAAACTTACATTTTCTTAATGCTGTACACCGATTAGTGCTTTTTTCCCATGTAAATATTTCTACCACATTATAAACTGCAGTGTTTGATTTAGACCATCGATTTGTATGTGCAGCACAGAAAACAAACTATTCGGTTTACTTCTATCTAATAATAACTCTAATATCATGCTTGCCAAAACCTCCATTAAGGACGTATGCCTTGACACATTGATTCCAATGATAGGGAAAAGCACCATTTCCCAGCAGCTGGAGATTTGATGTTGCTTTTGAAGGGACAAAAGGATCCCACCAAAATATTTATATAGCTTGAAAACTCTAGGAAGCCCTCAGTAATAAGCAGGATTATAGGATCCCTAGTAGAACAGGATTGGGAGTTCTTAAAAGGGTGTAAGTTTGCTCATCATAAGAATATGGTACAGATGGATGAGACCTGTAACATGGAACAAAAGTCAAATTTTAAATAGTAAATTTGGGGAGCAGGGGCATGAAGAAGAGAAGCAAAAATAAAACAAATCTCAGATTGAGAATAGTATTATTTATACTCAGTTTTTTAGTAGCCCAGCAAAAGGGAAATCAGATGATGATGTAGTTCTCATTGTCTGACAATAGGGCATACCATATATTAGCGTATTAAAAGAAATTTTTTCCTGTCACTTTGATCTGAGGTGAAAGTATCATGTGGTCTTTATACAGAAAGCTTTGAACAAAATTATGAATCTCAACCTATATGCTGACTTAAAGTTTTTAAATATATTAAAAGACAAAATTATGCACTAAATACGATTCTTTTTAACTAAAAATTCACACGTATTCCATTTTAAAATTGGCTCTTGGTAAAAGTCAAACTCTTTAAAGGTCGATTGTGTAAAGACGTTTATGGAGGCTTGGGGTAGAGATTGAGTGATATGCTCAAGATATTTTGCTGTTATGTGGCTTCTTTGGGTACAGGATAAGACTTATTCCCTTCTAATATTAATTGATGTGAATAAAATGCTCAGTTGAAATGTAGAGGAGTAAAAAGCATTCGAAGCGGGCTTCCCTGGTGGTGCAGTGGTTGAGGGCCCGCCTGCCGATGCAGGGGACACGGGTTCATGCCCCGGTCCGGGAAGATCCCACATGCCGTGGAGCAGCTGGGCCCGTGAGCCATGGCCGCTGAGCCTGCACGTCCAGAGCCTGTGCCCCGCAAAGGGAGAGGCCACAGCAGTGAGAGGCCCGTGTACCGCAAAAAAAAAAAAAAAAAAAAGCATTCGAAGCTTCTCATTGGGCGATCAATAGGATTCGGTGGGTATGCATAATAAATGAGAGTGTAAAATTGAGGATTCAAGGGTCTCTTGAAACACATTATCGTGTTTTGGATCCCTTTGAATGTATTTTCTCTCCTCTTCCTTTCCTTCCTATCGTTCTATCTCATTGAGGCTGGTTTTACTCAGGTTCTGATCATATTTAGTAAATTAATACATTGAGAATAATAATCCTCTTCTCCTCCCAAAACTGCTCATCTTCTTGTATATTCTCCCTCAAGTGATTTTTTCTCCCCACTAATTGCATATAACCTTTTAGGTACCAAGACCTCCATTCTGCCACATTAACAATTTTCAAATCTGTCTTCCCATTCTATCTTTTTTTTTTTTTAACGTCTTTATTGGAGTATAATTGCTTTACAATGGTGTGTTAGCTTCTGCTTTATAACAAAGTGAATCAGTTATACATATACATATGTTCCCATATCTCTTCCCTCTTGTGTCTCCCTCCCTCCCTCCCACCCTCCCTATTCCACCCCACTAGGTGGTCACAAAGCACCGAGCTGATCTCCCTGTGCTATGCAGCTGCTTCCCACTAGCTGTCTATTTTACGTTTGGTAGTGTATGGTATCTCTCACTTTGTCACAGCTTACCCTTCCCCCTCACCATATCCTCAAGTCCATTCTCTAGTAGGTCTGTGTCTTTATTCCTGTCTTACCCCTAGGTTCTTCATGACATTTTTTTTCCTTAAATTCCATATATATGTGTTAGAATACGGTATTTGTCTTTCTCTTTCTGACTTACTTCAATCTGTATGACAGACTCTACGTCCATCCACCTCATTACAAATAGCTCAATTTCATTTCTTTTTATGGCTGAGTAATATTCCATTGTATATATGTGCTACATCTTCTTTATCCATTCATCTGATGATGGACACTTAGGTTGTTTCCATCTCCTGGCTATTGTAAATAGAGCTGCAATGAACATTTTGGTACATGACTCTTTTTGAATTATGGTTTTCTCAGGGTATATGCCCAGTAGTGGGATTGCTGGGTCATATGATAGTTCTATTTGTAGTTTTTTAAGGAACCTCCATACTGGTCTCCATAGTGGCTGTACCAATTCACATTCCCACCAACAGTTCAAGAGTGTTTCCTTTTCTCCACACCCTCTCCAGCATTTATTGTTTCTAGGTTTTTTGATGATGGCCATTCTGAGTGGTGTGAGATGATATCTCATTGTAGTTTTGATTTGCATTTCTCTAATGATTAATGATGTTGAGCATTCTTTCATGTGTTCGTTGGCAGTCTGTATATCTTCTTTGGAGAAATGTCTATTTAGGTCCTCTACCCATTTCTGGATTGGGTTGTTTGTTTTTTTGTTATTGAGCTGCATGAGCTGCTTGTAAATTTTGGAGGTTAATCCTTTGTCAGTTGCTTCATTTGCAAATATTTTCTCCCATTCTGAGGGTTCTCTTTTTGTCTGGTTTATGGTTTCCTTTGCTGTGCAAAAGCTTTGAAGTTTCATTAGGTCCCGTTTGTTTATTTTTGTTTTTATTTCCATTTCTCTAGGAGGTGGGTCAAAAAGGACCTTGCTGTGATTTATGTCATAGAGTGTTCTGCCTCTAAGAGTTTGATAGTTTCTGGCCTTACATTTAGGTCTTTAATCCATTCTGAGCTTATTTTTGTGTATGGTGTTAGGGAGTGATCTAATCTCATTCTTTTACATGTACCTATCCAGTTTTCCCAGCACCACTTATTGAAGAGGCTGTCCTTTCTCCACTGTACATTCCTGCCTCCTTTATCAAAGATAAGGTGACCATATGTGCGTGGGTTTATCTCTGGGCTTTCTATCCTGTTCCATTGATCAATATTTCTGTTTTTGTGCCAGTACCATACTGTCTTGATTACTATAGCTTTGTAGTATAGTCTGAAGTCAGGGAGCCTAATTCCTCCAGCTCTGTTTTTCGTTCCCAAGATTGCTTTGTCTGTTCGGGGTCTTTTGTGTTTCCATACAAATTGTGAAATTTTTTGTTGTAGTTCTGTGAAAAATGCCAGTGGTAGTTTGATAGGGATTGCGTTGAATCTGTAGATTGCTTTGGGTAGTAGAGTCATTTTCACAATGTTGTTCCTTCCAATCCACGAACATGGTATATCTCTCCATCTATTTGTGTCATCTTTAATTTCTTTCATCAGTGTCTTATAATTTTCTGCATACAGTTCTTTGTCTCCTTAGGTAGGTTTATTCCTAGATATTTTATTCTTTTTGTTGCAGTGGTAAATGGGAGTGTTTGGATGATCTGTCCTTTGGTGAAAGTGGGGTGTTAAAGTCCCCTACTATGAATGTATTACTGTTGATTTCCCCTTTTTATGGCTGTTAGTATTTGCCTTATGTATTGAGGTACTCCTATGTTGGGTGCATAAATATTTACAATTGTTATATCTTCTTGGATGGATCCCTTGATCATTATGTAGTCTCCTTCTTTGTCTCTTCTAATAGTCTTTATTTTAAAGTCTATTTTTTCTGATAGGAGAATTGCTACTCCAGCTTTCTTTTGGTTTCCATTTGCATGGAATATCTTTTTCCATCCCCTCACTTTCAGTCTGTATGTGTCTCTAGGTCTGAAGTGGGTCTCTTGTAGACAGCATATATATGGGTCTTGTTTTTGTATCCATTCAGCGAATCTGTGTCTTTTGGTGGGAGCATTTAATCCATTTACATTTAAGGTAATTATCGATATGTATGTTCCTATTCCCATTTTCTTAATTGTTTTTGGTTTGTTATTGTACGTCTTTTCCTTCTCTTGTGTTTCTTGCCTGGAGAAGATCTTTTAGCATTTGTTGTAAAGCTGGTTTGGTGGTGCTGAACTCTGTCAACTTTTGCTTGTCTATAAAGGTTTTAATTTCTCCATCAAATCTGAATGAGATCTTTGCTGGGTGGAGTAATCTTGGTTGTAGGTTTTTCTCCTTCATCAGTTTAAATATGTCCTGCTAATCCCTTCTGGCTTGCAGAGTTTCTGCTGAAAGATCAGCTGTTAACCTTATGGGGATTCCCTTGTGTGTTATTTGTTGTTTTTCCCTTGCTGCTTTTAATATGTTTCTTTGTATTTAATTTTTGAGAGTTTGATTAATATGTGTCTTGGCATGTTTCTCCTTGGATGTATCCTGTATTGGACTCTCTGTGCTTCCTGGACTTGATTAACTATTTTCTTTCCCGTATTAGGGAAGTTTTCAAGTATAATCTCTTCAAATATTTTCTCAGTCCCTTTCTTTTTCTCTTCTTCTGGAACCCCTATAATTCGAATGTTGGTGTGTTTAATGTTGTCCCAGAGGTCTCTGAGACTGTCCTCAGTTCTTTTCATTCTTTTTTCTTTATTCTGCTCTGCAGTAGTTATGTCCACTATTTTATCTTCCAGGTCACTTCTCCGTTCTTCTGCCTCAGTTATTCTGCAGTTGATCCCATCTAGAGTATTTTTCATTTCATTTATTGTGTTGTTCATCATTGCTTGTTTCATCTTTAGTTCTTCTAGGTCCTTGTTAAATATTTCTTGTATTTTCTCCATTCTATTTCCAAGATTCTGGATCGTCTTTACTATCATTATTCTGAATTCTTTTTCAGGTAGACTGCCTATTTCCTCTTCATTTGTTCATTCTGGTGGGTTTTTATCTTGCTCCTTCACCTGCTGTGTGTTTTTCTGTCTTCTAATTTTGCTTATCTTACTGTGTTTGGGGTCTCCTTTTTGCAGGCTGCAGGTTCGTAGTTCCCGTTGTTTTTGGTGTCTGTCCCCAGTGGCTAAAGTTGGTTCAGTGGGTTGTGTAGGCTTCGTGGTGGAGGGGACTAGTGCCTGTGTTCTGGTAGATGAGGCTGACCCTTTCTCCTCTCCCCATTCTATCTTTTTGCCACTGTATTTGTTTATGAGTTTATTATAACAGTCTTCTAATCACCTCCAATTATGTTTTCATATGGTTCTAGAGTAATCTTTCTAAAATGCTAATTTTTTTTCTTCTGCTTACAATCCTTCAATACCTCCTTCAGGTCTTAAATGTGAAGACTGGCAGACAGTATTCTCAATGACCCAGACTTTGCTTACGTGCCCAGCTATAGTTTGACATTCTTATATCAACTTTGTTATCTATTCCTACTGAAACGTCTGCAGCTCCCTTGAAAATGTCTTATGTGTGCTTCCTTGCTCTTTTACTTATCTTCATCTTTACCTGGTACAGTTTTCTCCATTGCCATCCGATTTTGCCTAACTCATCCTTATTTTTTAAAACTAACCTCAGGTGATCTTCTCTTATGCTCCCCATGTTGAGTTAGTTTCCCCAGCTTGGGGCGTTGAGAGCAGACCACTGTATGCATGGTGGAGACCATTCTAGCTGAGTGAGGAGAATAGAGTGCCATTGGGTCTAGAAAACTCCTCTAAACCTTCTTTAGTTGTTGCATGTCATGGACACTGAGTTGAGAGCTAGGTGCCACGATAGGGTAAAAATGGGCTTCTTGTGTTAAAAAAAAAAAGCTGCTTCCCGAATCAGTGCACATCCTAGAGGAACATTGGGGGTTATTAGTGATTTCCTCAGAGATCATACTCATGAGAGTAAGCTGACCCAGCTGAAGATTGTCCAGTCCCTTCAACTGGATCAATTCAGGCTTGACAAAGTCATGCAATACATCAAGCAGGGGAACTCCAATGGCCATGTGGTGCTCCTAGTTACCAGGTGACCCCAGTGGGCCTGGCGGTGAGGAGATGCCCATGATGGAGCAAGGCCTATCTCAGGAATGTGGTCTCCTACTTGAAACAGAAGCAGGCTGTAGGGGTGATCTGCCTGCCAGTGAGTGGGTCCATGGGGGAGGGGGAAATGAAGCACAAACATGCTGCCTTGTATGTATTCCTGCCCCGCAGCCTCTTACAGCAGTACTTCCAATCAGCACTAAGGACATTGGGCAAACTAGAGGAAGAACATAGAGTAATAGTTACAATCAGAGACACTGCCTAGCCCAAACCTGTTTTTTTCCAATTCCATTTTTTTGGGGTGTCACAAAAGCAGTTATTTTAAAATCTCATCCCTTCCCTGTCTCACACCTTGGTTTTAATTCTCTGCTGGGATATTTTAGTTCATCTCTTGGGGAACCAGAGGTCCTGTCCACCACCAAAACTAAGTTTTTAGGTTTTGCTTTGTTTTCACAGTTATGAGAAAGGGACTCCTGTTATATTGATGTCTAGCGTACAGATACTGTCTGTTGTGTTATGTATTTTTAAAAAAGTTGTTTTGACTAACTGTATGGGGAGTTGTCAGTGAAACCTTTGTCAAAGGATGGACTAATAAAACACACAGGGCGATGGTAGTGGGATGAGGTGATCCCATAGCCTAAGCTGGAGGTGACCTGCAAGGTCATAGGACCATGAGGAATGAGGAAGGGATCTATTTGGGTCTATAAAGCTTAGAGTTGAATCAGAAAGAGAGGAAACTGCAGATGCTCCTTGGGAGCAATTTCTCTAGGCAAAAAGTAGACCTTGAATAGCCAGGTGCTGACTTTAGCACTGCCTACTGACTAAGAGAATAAGTGCTATTTTGTTGGGTGCCAGTGGGTGTCAGAACATTCCCTGAGGACTCACACCAGAAGAGTGTAAGCCACACACTTCTTTCACCAGCATCCACTCACTATTTTAGGGAAAGATGTGTAAATTACTGGATTTAATTAAGTATTAAATTAGCTCAGATATTTTGTCTCTTTTTTTGCTAGCCAATATATGGGGCTCAAGAGAAAGGCATTGTCTAAAGAGAAATTAAGAAATTAAATTTTCTATTTATATCTAAATGGTAGCGTGACTTGAAATTTGGGACTTTGTTACATGCCCATAAGAAAAAAAAATACTTTAGAAAACATACTTTAGTTTCAGGAGAAATATTTACAAGAGTATGTGCAGAGAAGTTCCATAAGCTAGGTCCCCATGCTACAGGTGAACTTTCAATAAGTACTTTTTCTTCTCAGAGACTTCTACTCACTGTTTTCCCCCTCACTGGTGTATGCTCTTGTCTTTTTGATGTTTATTATTAGATTTTGCTTCTTCAGTGAGGATATCAGAGAGCCTAAGTCATTTCTGGAAACCAGCATTTTATCCTTGTCCTCTTGCTTTCCATCCTACTGGTCCTTGCCAGAAGTCCCTGGTTGCCTGGTGTAAGAAAACATCATAATTATCTCATTAATATTTGGTCCTGGCCTTCTTGCTAATCAGATTAATATTGCTGAGAATTCAAAGGAAGAGAGCAGAGATCTACTGAAAAGGAATAAATTGGTCCTCAAATTATAGTTCCAGGAAACCGCACAGGGACAAAAGCTAGTGAAATAAGAGATCATGTGGAACGCAGATTTATGAGGAGAGTATAGCTCCATGAATTTAACTAGCTTAGATCCTAGGATTCTGGAAGGCAGAGACCATGTCCTCAGTACTGCCTTCTGCACCTTGTCTGTAGCAGGTTCTCACATTTGTTGACTGTATAAAGATAAGCAAGTTCCAACATGAACTGCTTCCCCGCCCCCCCCCCCCATTTTCTGTCCTCTCTGAATTCACTTACTGCTTCCCAGAATGTGTTTCCTATGTGGAAAGTGATATGCACTGGATAAGCCCAAATGGGCTGTTGTAACACTGGAGATAAATTTCTACTTCGCCATCTATCATTCAGAGGATGATGATGATGGTTTTAAAGCCATTGGTCATAATATAATTGACAAGCTTGCTGACTGCTCAAGTATGGTATTTGGCACTCATAATTATTGTTTTTCTTTCCCTACCCACCATTCCTGTTCTGGGTTCCATGTGTGACTATAATGGGTAAAACTGATTCCAGTAGTAAGACTACCTCTGACTGAGGTACGTGAGAACCCAGAGAAATAATATTTGCAACTTCCAAATCAAAGCCAGTATTTCTGGTCACTATGACTTCAAAATATATTCTAGAGTGACTGTGACTCTTACAATAACTCTATAAAATACAAGCCAGCTCAAAAAGGAGATTCTTTTCCACTGGATATAATATCATTAGACTGATGACATTGTGTAGATATTCCTATCAGTGGTAAATTCTCTAAATTAGTACAGTGAATATTGACAGAGCACGATCTTTGTGTCTTATCCCATACAGACTGTATTTGTTGATGTGGTTTCTTTAATGAAACTGGAAGTTTTCATGAATGGAGGCAAACCTGTTATCTCATTGCTTACATTCTTTCTGGAATTTGCATATACAAAGATACAAATTCCGGAAATAGCTAGTCAAGAGAACAGTCCACAGTCCATAGAAGTCCTGCATAGCAGCTGTAAATTTTGAACCAGAGGTGGATCAGAATAATATATAGCCGTAGTTCTCTGAATTATTCACAGGGAATAGATGGCTGGGCTCACTTTGGAACTCTGATTCAGCACTTTGAATCTGGTAAGATAATTGGAACCACTCTGGTTTTGCTCTTGTCATATCCACATTTGTAAAATTATAAGAGCTTTTATTTATTTGTAGAAAAGGCCATAACATAACCCAAGTGCCATTTTAAAATCTAGCTAAAAGTGTATTCTGATTCTGAGACTTGATTATTTTGTTTACCACCTGGAAGCAAGCACTGTGAGGAGTCATTGTGTGTGTGTGTGTGTGTGTGTGTGTGTGTGTGTGTTCCTGATTGCCAGATCATCCCCTGTATGCTGTGGTTACAACAGGGCACAGTCACTTGGTAGAGTAGCAGCCCTTGAAGATGAATTTCTCATAAAATCTTTTTGAACAGTCATTTATTTTCCTGAAGAAAAAGTAGACAATACCATAAACAAAGTGTGCAATTTCTGGTTTTCCATTTACTCTGGAAATGTCAGAGGTAATAGAGAGTAGTTAGGAGTGAAAATCCAATGCATTGAATTAGATATGAAACATGTCAGCAGGCTGCTGTTTTTTCAATCGTTAAAAAATGACATATACTCAGTCATTTGGTCTGCAGCAAATTCTTTGGTACCCGAAGGACCCTGGTTTTGATGTAGGTCTGTGCACTGCTTGCTGGAAAACTCTTTAAGCCCTTTCCCTCTTCCGTCAATGTGTTGTTTCATCCCAGTCTTTTAGATCAACTAAGGACCAAGGAAGATATTCTCCAATATAATAATGAGGAAGAACATTGATTTCCCGGTTTCTAAATGGTAAGGATGTTCTTAAGCCAAAGTACATAATTTCTAGAGAACTCAATAAGTACTTTGTTTATGGTGACGTTGCCTCCCAATCATTTTAAGGTCTAGCTGCCAAAGCATGGATTTATTTTAAAGTAATAACAAATAGGAAAGAATCAGATCTCTTGTCTTCTTTCATGCCAAACTTTCCTTGCCTTTTTTCTGATTCTCTGATTAACCCCTTGTAGATTGTTTT
This sequence comes from Lagenorhynchus albirostris, assembly GCF_949774975.1. NCBI lineage: Eukaryota > Metazoa > Chordata > Mammalia > Artiodactyla > Delphinidae > Lagenorhynchus > Lagenorhynchus albirostris. The sequence continues at coordinate 33,237,065 of NC_083097.1, read as the reverse complement.
CTTTCCCTCTGAACCTTTTGGTATTCTCTCTTTTGGCCTTTTTTCCTCTCTGTATTCTCTCTCTAGGCAGTCTCAACCACTCTTGTCACTTCAGCCATCCTGAATGATTTGAAAACTGTAGTTAGTCCCAACATTTCCTTGTAGTTCAGACATCCAGAATGATAACAACAACAATGACAATATTCATGTGTCCCTACTATGTGCAAGGTACTGGGTTAACTAGTGTATGTTCATGATTTCATTAACTCTTACAACCACCACCAGTGAGATAGATGCTATTATCATCTTCATTTTACAGAGGAGGAAACTAAAGTTTAGCCATCTAACAAAATTTGCTTATGGTTACACAGATAGTAAATGACTAAGCTGGGTTTTAAACCCTGACAGTTTGATTCTACAATGAGTGCTTTTTCAACCACAGAGACCTGCCTGTCAACCACATGCTAAGCATCTTCCTTTGAATCTTCTACAGGCCTCTCAAAGCCAGTATACAAATCTGCTTCCCTTTTGGCAATTAACTCATGCATTCATTCAACCAATAAGGAATTTACCACGCATCACTGAGAGCCAGACCACTGCCTATGCATAAAGGATAAAATGTTGAACTGAACAGTAGTGTTCCCTGTATTTACAGTGTTTATTATTTAAAGAGGAGAGACTCAGGACTTCCCTGATGGCGCAGTGGTTAAGAATCCACCTGCCAATGCAGGGGACATGGGTTCGAGCCCTGGTCCAGGAAGATCCCACATACCGCAGAGCAGCTAAGCCCATGCACCACAACTACTGAGCCTGCACTCTAGAGCCTGTGAGCCACAACTACTGAGCCTGCATGCCGTAACTACTGAAGCCTGCATGCCTAGAACCCATGTTCCGCAACAAGAGAAGCCACCACAATGAGAAGCCCGCGCACCACAACCAAGAGTAACCCCCGCTCGCCGCAACTAGGAAAAGCCCATGCATAGCAACGAAGACCCAATACAGCCAAAAAGAAATAAAGGAAGGAAGGAAGAAATTTAAAAAAATTAAAAGGGAAGACTCATTAATCACATTATTATGCAGATGGAGAATTAATTATAAGCTGGGAGAAGTGCTAAGAGGGGCAGGTGCAGAATGCTGTGAGAGCATCTAACAGGAAAGGTGCCTTCTTTGAGGAGAGAAGGAGGGCAAGAAAGGTTTCCCTGACAGATTGCTAATTCAGCTGAGATCAGAAGAATGAATAGTAGTTAACGAGGCAGAGAATGACTTCCAGGAAGAAATTACAATATCTGCAAAGGCCCTGAGGTGGGGTGATGGGGAAAGCGTAGCATATTAGAGGGTTTGCAAAATGGTATATCTGGAGGCGTAGTAAAAGTTGCAGGTGTAGACTAGACAAGTAAGGACAGGACCATGTAGGGCCTTCTAGTATGTACTGAGTCTTCTCCTCTCTTCCTGTTACCAATGAAAAGCCATTATAGTGGCTTAGTCACTGTAGTGAAAGAATAAAATTTATGCTTGGAAATATCACTCTGGCTGCTTTTTGAAGACTGAATTGGAGGGGGAAAGAATAGATTCAGGGAAACCAATGAGGAGATTTCAGTGCTCTAAGTGAGAGATGATAGTATTATTTTTCATTACTCTTGTTTAGAAAGGGTGGTGGTCTTGGAGACAGAGACAAAAAAACATCTGAATCTACCTTAACGTTCAAATCAGAAATCGTGGTATTATCTCAGCTTCATTCTTTCCCTACTTTTCTTATCTTACTATTCTCTGTTGATTTCACCACAACATCTTTAATATCTTCTCTCATATCTCCATTTGTTTTTGACATTTGTCAAAGACATTTGTTTTTGAGGCTGTCCATCCTTCTTGTATTTCTCTCTTCCTTCTGAATCCCGTAATAGCCATTTCTCAACCCAAACCCTGCCCAGTGGTCCCTGCTACCGGCATATCCATGTGACCCCCTGGCTGTCTGTGGCGTGGCCTCAGGCCAGTGCTCTCTTGAGGAGTGCTCTTGCTTTGACTTGTTTTCTATATATATATATTATTCAAATATAGACCAGAAGGGGAAGAGAGGATTGTAGCATTACCTCTTCATACTTGGCCTATGATGGAAATGATGGTGCTACTGACTAAAAGTGGGATGATCCGATTTTTGAGGAAACTGATAAACTCAGGTTTCAGATATGTTGAATCTTAAGTGTTTATAGAATAGACAGCAGACAATTGAAAGTATGGGTTTGTAGCTTGTAGAAAAGTCTAGGTTAGTGATAAGATTTAGCAACAAAAGTGGCTGTTGAAGCCGTGAGTTTATCTGAGTTTATCCAAGAGATGTGTACAGATTGAGGAGAGGGCTGAAGACGGAGCGCAGCGTAACACCCAGTTTTGAAAGCAAAGTGGAAGACGAGAACCTTGGAAGAATATTGAGGAAAAGTTACTAGAGAGGTAAGAGAAAACCAGGGGAGGGCAGCCTTACAGAAGCCACAGAAGGGGAGGGTTTCAAGAGAAATAGACTGTACCATGTAGATGATAATCCGTTGAATTGCCTGCTCAGCAAAGCTCTTTTCTCTGTGGGAACCATCCCCCAACTAGCCTGTATAGTTCCAAAGTTGCTAATAATCCCAGTGTTCTGCCTGCGTGTTGGCACAAGGGTAGACATGAAGCTCAGATCTGAGGAATCATAGTGTGGGGTTTCCCTCTTCATAGGATTGGTCCAAATTGGTAGCAATGTGATGGAAACAAAGCCTGAATTCATACATATGAGAGTAGTTTCCCAAATTGTGTTGGTACTGTTATTTTTAAAAAGCCATATAAGACACCTGTGGAAACATAACCCAGCTATAAGCCTATAAGTGGGTTACAGGATCCAGATCTAGAATCTATTATTTGGAAATGAACCTTACTTTTCTGGTGAGATCTAACTTTGAAACTGATGAGTTAGTAAACAAAAAAATGAGATTATTGTAATAGGAAAAGGAAAAGATGGTTCATTAACCATCTTTTTCAGTTCTAATGAAAAGCTAGAGCTGGTCATCATGCAAAATTATGATATTCAACTCACAGAACAGTCTCTCAATTTAATACTATCTTATTAAACATCTTTGATAATGAAAGAAAATATTTTTACTCCTGATGGATGATCAGAAGGGTGATATCAGCCCATATCCTGAATATTCCACATATGGGATTTTTGTAATTCATCTCTCTAAGGGAAATCTTGAAGTTACTCTTATTGCATCTTTTAAAATTGAGGTATAATTGACATATAACATTATATTAGTTCCAGGTGTACAGCATAGTGATTTGATACATCATGTATATATCGTGAAATGATCATCACAGTAATGATTACTATCAGTCACTATACATAGTTACAAAAATTTCTTCTTGTGTTATTGAATCTAAATCTGCTTCTACTCAACTACTAACTAATCTGAAAGATGAAGAGGATTATAGACTTTTATATCAGAAGGACCCTTAGAGACTACCTAAAATTTTAATCCTCTCCCTTTACAGATGAAGAAAATAAAGCTGAATTGCCCAAGGTCACTCAGTTGGAGGCATATCGGGAACTTGTACCAATTCTCAGCCCAGAAATATTCTCTCCTTGCTACACTGGTCTGGGATTATCCCTTCTTAAACATCTAAGGGAGCACAACCAGACTTTGATTTAAAATGACTAGAATGGCTTTATTATTAAATGTTTCAAGCTGTAAGGTTAAGTAGGGGTTCACATAAATAATGTGATTAATACTTCTTGTGACTGTGTGCTTTGTCTCTTCATAATTGGGATGTGAACATAGTTCACAGCAGCTAAGGAGACCCTGTTCTTCATAAACACTATGGAGCAGCTGCACAGTATCATCCTGACTCTTGAAAGTTTATGGAGTAAAGCAAACTGCTGAAATAACATTAACTTTATTTAGTTTATTAGAATTATTTTTGACTAATTTTATATTTTGACCAAGATTAGTAACATTTCATAGTTTAGATTTCTGAGCTGAGTCTGCTATTTTTACAACCACTGTTATAAATGGTGGTGCCCAGTCCTATGTGTGGCCCATTAATAATGGGATTATGGAGAACTGTCTCTGATATGTCCAGCTTAATTCAATGTACTCCTGCAGTCTTCTTCAAGGAAGCACCAGGACCCATGAATGATGCATTAAATCATGCTTTCAGATGCATGATAGCTGCTTCCAGCTCAATAGACCTCATGGAATAGTCCGCAAAATAGGTACTTCAGAAACTTCAGCACATTCAGTTCTATCATGTGGACACTATAGCCTGAGCTGGCAGTGGTCTCATAATATGACCTGATGAACTTGAAAAGGGCTATCTCCTATCAGATTTAAGCACTGTCCAGTTTGGAGGGGACGTCGTCATGCACAGCCCTGATCCTCTTTAATGAAGGACTTGTTAGGAGTGCTGTCAGCAGACATCCGTCAGTGTCAACCCCTCCAGAGATTACCTCAGTTATAGACAGCTGTGTTGCCCAAGATCGTACCCTTTCCAAGAGGACCCATGTACAATGTCTAATGGAGCATAAAAGTCTAATTATCTTGGTTGAATTCAGGACAACTCTGAAGGTCCATTCTATCTCCAGCATTCCCCATGGCATTGGCCAAGTCTCTCTTTGGGCTGTCACTGTAGTTTGACTTCCTGTTTCATCCATTTTTGCTTCCACTCCCTCTCTCCCCCAAATATTGATCCCAAGGGTACTCCTAAATAAACATCTTGCATGCACAACTTTATCTTAGTCTGCTTTCCAGGAAACTGAACCTGGAACATAAATATTTGCCTTTTCCCTGTTACCTGAAATGTATTGTCCAGTATCATCATCTGTTTGCATGTTGGGCAATGCTGTACATAAGAAAATATGTTTAAAAAGTCAACCTGCTTTTTTGTTAAATTTATTTATTTATTTATTTATTTTTGGCTGCGGTGGGTCTTTGTTACTACGTGCGGGATTTCTCTAGTTGCGGTGAGCAGGGGCTACTCTTCATTGTGGTGCATAGGCCTCTCGTTGTGGTGGCTTCTCTTGTGCACGAATTGTAGGCATGCAGGCTTCAGTAGTTGTGGCACGCAGGCTCAGTAGTTGTGGCTCGTGGGCTCTAGAGCGCAGGCTCAGTAGTTGTGGCGCATGGGCTTAGTTGCTCCATGGCATGTGGGATCTTTGCGGACCAGGGCTCAAACCCATGTCCCCTGCATTGGCAGGCAGATTCTTAACCACTGCGCCACCAAGGAAGTCCAACCTGTTTTTTAGGAGGATGAAAAGTAGTGCCAAAGCAGGAAGGATGGTGCCTCTGTATTTTATTAAAGCAGGTGACCCCCCTACACTAGTGTAGGGAGAGGGTGTCTTTGTCAGGCTGCAGCTGGTTACAAGCTCACTTGAGCGGCAAGGGACTGTAAATATGTATGAATGGAAGTAATTTCTGCTATTTTGTTCCACCTTGTTATTAGGGAAGTAGGTGGCTTCAGATGATACAAGTGGGAAATCGATCTGTGAGCAGGATGCTTTGATTAGTGGTTCTAGATAGAGGGTTAAAATTGCACTTCCCAAGCTTCCATTTCTCTTGACCATTTTTTATTTTTAGTAAATGGGAATATTTATCCTGGGGACTTCCGTTGGCATATAGTGCCAGTTAAACGTTTAGGAAAGGTTAGAGGTGAGGAGGCATATGTTTCCACAGGATATAGACACTTTTACTTGAAATTAGACCCCCAAAGTGCATTGTTCACTATGGGTAGGGAATAAAAATTTGATGAATAAAAGTCCTTTTGTGAACTATTTTGGATCTGAGAAGGGACTTGAATTTAACACAAAACCTTAACTAATCAACATAGTTTTTTGGGTACGTCACTTTTAGAAAGAAGTAAGAAAAAGTAGCAAAATAAACTATTAAGAAATTTGCTCAATTAAAAAAATACAAATTTCTCACTTTATCTTGGAGATTGTCTATATTCACTGCAATGTCGTTGAAGAATTTGCATCCACATGGTTAATGCTGTAAAATGTACTGAGTTTACAGTTGCTCCCTGACTCCTGGGAGATAAAATCTCTGTATTTAAAATGATGGGCCTGACTCAGGTAAAAGCTTCAGGTAGTAAGATTGAATCAATTATGTTTACAAGAGGGGGAGAAAGACTTAATGGAAACATAAATGGATGACAGAAAACGTTTTCTGATTTATTCTCTTATTAACTAGAAAATTCGATTAACAAGAAAAGTCTGCACACTGAGGGCTCTTGGTAAAGACTCGTTAATCAGATCTATGAGGGGCAAAGAGATCTTTGAAAGAGCTCTTTCTTTAGGAGCAACTTTGTATCTAACAGAAAGTGCTGAAGAAATACCCTTCTTAAGGGAAAAAGTATTTTTTCTTTGGATGAATGACTTAAAGTCAGGTTGAAGATAAAAATGATAAAATATCACTTAGAAGCAGAGAATGTGGGACAAGGAAGCATAGACAAGTACTTTACTTATGAAATGGACTTTTGAAAACCATTGAGTTAAGCATGAGGAAAGGCATTCAACCTTGGAACTGAATGGTTTAGCATTTAGTATTGGAAACTATGGAGCAGAGAAACCTTAGGTGTATTTTCATTACAATTACTTGTATAGAATAGAAAATATAAATAGGAAAAATCACCACAATAATTTATTCAGCACATAGTTTGATTTTTATGATTTTATGTTTTGCTTTTTATAATTTGATGATTTGAAAAATATATGTATAAATATTATTTAGTTCTACAGCTTCCCATATTTTAGAATTATTATTCTTAGTTTACACATGAGAAAAGTAGAGGACCAAAAAGCTAACATTTACCCAAAGTCACTTTTTTTTATTGAATGAAAGATTCTTTAAATTCTACAGTGGTTTACAATTTTCAGAAGTTTCATACACGTGATTTCATATAATCCCGTAATAACCCCTTTTTCCCCTACCCCTATATGGCCCCTCCTTCCCTCCCCCCACTGGTAATCACTAGTTTGTTCTCTATATCTTTTTTGTTATATTCACTAGTTTGTTATATTTTTACGATTCCACATGTAAGTGATATCATACAATATTTGTCTTTCTCTGTCTGACATTTCACTTAGCATAATGCCCTCCAAATCCATCCATGTTGCTGCAAATGGCAGAATTTCATTCTTTTTTTTCATTTTTAAAAAAAAATTGGTAAAGGAGTTGTGGGATTTAAACCTTCTCCTAACCCTGGAGCCTTTTCCAGCCACCATAATTATTGGTGGTCTGGTGGTTTTTGGCAAACCTGCGGAGTGGACAGCCAAGGCACATTGCTGTTGCTGTTCTTTTCCTTCTGCAGATGTGGGGTTGAGGAAGATGAATTCCTGGAATTGCTTCAGCTCACAAAGCAGATGAGCAGAACACCTGGGAACAAGCTGTCCTTGCCTTCTCACTTTCTCCTTTTAGAAGGGAAGGAGATTTCTTACACATTTTCAGAGCTCAGTCTGACTGGGCAGCCCAGAAGATGGTACATCTCCCTGCCTCTCCCAGGTGTGAAATACATTGACGGCTACTAAGTGTTAATATTCTTTCTGAGAATTTGCTTCATGCTCTGTGATTTTAGCCCTCAGCAGTTCACATCTTGTTTTACTTTCTTCGGTTTATCTTAGCACAGTCATACCAATTAAGCTCTTAAATAACAGGAAACTCAAGGAAATGGCAATACAGATGAAAAGTATTTCCCAGAATCTCACATGCCAGGGCTCCAAATCCCTTAGTTACGGTATCTAGGAAAAGAATATCCCATGGAAATAATTTCAGCTTCCACATTTTCTTTTGTCATCATTTTCTTTTTTTTTTCCCACATCTTTATTGGAGTATAATTGCTTTACAATGTTGGGTTAGTTTCTGCTGTACAACAAACTGAATCAGCTATATGTATACATATATCCCCATATCCACTCCCTCTTGAGCCTCCCTCCCACCCTCCCTATCCCACCCCTCTAGGTCAGCACAAAGCCCCGAGCTGATCTCCCTGTGCTATGCAGCAGCTTCCCACTAGCCATCCATTTTACATTTGGTAGCGTATATATGTCAATGCTACTTTCTCACTTCATCCCAGCTTCCCCTTCCCCCGCTGTGTCCTCAAGTCCATATTCTACATCTGCGTCTTTATTCGTGCCCTGCCACTAGGTTCATCAGTACCACTGTTTTAGATTCTAAATATATGCGTTTCAGCTTCCCCATTTACGAGGACCGTTTACCGTTGACTTCTTTAGCAGTCGTGCTGGAACACTGTGAGGCGGTGCATTTTGATCAGTAGCAGAGTTCTGTGAATAGCTCGTCAGAATTTCTCATGCTGCTGTTGACATGTCTTTTGCAGATATGTAGATTTATTACATGAATATCTTCAAATGTTGGTATGCTGACACCTGACACCTAAATAAAGCAAACTTGCACTGATGATTCCCAACCAAACCAGCTCTCATAAACCTGTTCACCATATAGCACTAAACAACATCTTATAATTCTCCTCATCTCTCTTCCTCCCTAGGTAACCAAATACTATGTTTTGTTGTTTCTGCCTTTCAGTGTTTCTCTAATGCTGTATTTCCCAAATTGAGTGCACAGAATACTTGCACATTGTTAGGTATTTACAGGATTTCCATGGGATCAGATGAGTTTAGGAAATGATGTATTAAGAAAAGTTAACATGTTTCTTTATGGCAAGACTTCTCAGATCTTTAATATATTTGTGTGCATTTCAAATGTTCAAAAGTGGAATGCAACATGTGACATTTCTAAAGTTTATTTGACAAAAAACAATTCCTCTGGTTCACCAATTATATAAATGTTAATAATAACATTGATACTAATGAATATTTGAAGATGTTCATTAGTAAATACTAGCGCTGTAGTTTGAGAAATACTGCTTGAATCCACTCTCTTGATTTCCTTGACACTTTTCTATTCAGATCCAATCATCTTGCTCAGAGTCCTGTAATGGAGGTTTAACAGCTGTCGCCTCCAATCTCTTATCTCTAACGTTGGCCTTTTTCACTATTGGTCTCTCTTCAATGTATAGGTAAGATTATGTTACTTTCCTTCTGAAAACCATTAAATTTTCCCCAATGTCTCCAGCATAAAATACCTATATAATACTCTTTCGTGTGGTGTCAAAGTCATTGATGATGAAGCCACAACACACATTCTATTAATCTCTCCACAAATCTATATTCTTTGCTGATGGTAATCTATTTACCTGGAGCAACCTATTCATTTTTAAGATTCATCTCAAGTATTTGTAACACAAATATTAGCTGGGGCTAACCTGTCCCAATGTGACTCGCCTTCTCTACCTGTAAGCATAGAAGGTGTCATTAATTTTGAGAATTCTACCTTACTAGATATTTATGACAAAAGAATATCAAAATAAAATATGAGAAAATATGAATCACACATAATCCTACCCACTCAAAATGACTCTAATCAAAACTTGGCATATATCTTTGTGGTAATATATATCAATGTCTTTGTCTATGCCTATCTCTATCTATTTATATCCATCTGTATACACACACACAACACACACTCTCCTCCCTCCATCCCACTCCCAAACACACAGAGATCATGTCATGTTTTGTCAGTCGATGAATATTTTCTATGGCAAAAATAGAATCCCAAAGGGAGATTGTAGTATTGTGCTGTTTAACAAAGTGCATTTAAGAGTTCATAAATATAAATGTCTGCGAATGGGTTAAAATGCACTGGAGAGAGGGTTTTGACTTAAAAGTTTTAGTTCATAGGAACAGTGTATATTCAAAAGTATAAAAGTCTTAAGTGACTTATCAAAAAGTTAACGGGGGGCTTCCCTGGTGGCGCAGTGGTTGAGAGTCCGCCTGCCGATGCAGGGGACACGGGTTCGTGCCCCGGTCTGGGAAGATCCCGCATGCCGAGGAGCGGCTGGGCCCGTGAGCCATGGCCGCTGAGCCTGCGCGTCCGGAGCCTGTGCTCCGCAACGGGAGAGGCCACAACAGTGAGAGGCCCGCGTACCGCAAAAAAAAAAAAAAAAAGTTAACGGGAAGTATAGTATCTAATAAAAGAGAAATGTTTGTACCACTCGAATCTGCTTTGTCAAAACATACATACAATGATGCGTTTAATTCTGGACCCCAGCATTGCAAGAGTCATGAACCAAGTTGGAATACATTCATAGGACAGTGATCAGATTGGAGAAGGAAAACATAGGTGAAGGAAACATTCAGGGAAAAGAACACTTGGGGGAGATTTCTAATTTCTGAGGGATTGTCATGGAAAAGAGACATTAGGCTTGCTCTGAGTGTCCTCAAGAAATAGAAATTGAACAAATATGTGAAAAAGGCAGGATCTCAGCTTTCTGGTCTAACATACAGAATGTACCGTTAAAATGTAACCACACAACTTGTATTAATATAATGACACACATATATAGCTTTATATTGAATACCAAAACCAAAGGACACACCTACCTCCTAGAGAAATGGAAATAAAAACAAAAATAAACAAATGGGACCTAATGAAACATAAAAGCTTTTGCATAGCAAAGGAAACCATAAACAATACGAAAAGACAACCCTCAGAATGGGAGAAAATATTTGCAAATGAAGCCACTGACAAAGGATTAATCTCCAAAATATACAAGCAGCTCATGAAGCTCAATATCAAAAAAACAAACAACCCAATCCAAAAATGGGCAGAAGACCTAAATAGACATTTCTCCAAAGAAGATATACAGATGGCCAACAAACACATGAAAGGATGCTCAACATCACTAATCATTAGAGAAATGCAAATCAAAACTACAATCAGATATCACCTCACACCGGTCAGAATGGACATCATCAAAAAATGTATAAACAATAAATGTGGGAGAGGGTGTGGAGAAAAGGAAACCCTCTTGCACTGTTGGTGGGAATGCAAATTGATACAGCCACTATGGAGAACACTATGGAGATTCCTTAAAAAAGTAAAAATAGAATTACCATAAGACCCAGCAATCCCACTACTGGGCATATACCCTGAGAAAACCGTAATTCAAAAAGAGTCATGTACCACAATGTTCGTTGCAGCAGTATTTACAATAACCAGGACATGGAAGCAACCTAAGTGTCCATCGGCAGATGAATGGATAAAGAAGATGTGGCACATATATACAGAGGGCTATTACTCAGCCATAAAAAGAAACGAAATTGAGTTATTTGTAGTGTGGTGGATGGACCTAGAGTCTGTCATTCAGAGTGAAGTAAGTCAGAAAGAGAAAAACAAATACTGTATGCTAACACATATATATGGAATCTACCAAAAAAAGAAAAATGGTTCTGAATAACCTAGGGGCAGGACAGGAATAAAGACACAGACGTAGAGAATGGACTTGAGGACATGGGGAGGGTGAAGGGTAAGCTGGGACGAAGTGAAAGAGTGGTATGGACATATATACACTACCAAATGTAAAATAGCTAGCTAGTGGGAAGCAGCCACATGGCACAGGGAGATCAGCTCGGTGCTTTGTGACCACTTAGAGGGGTGGGATAGGGAGGGTGGGAGGGAGACACAAGAGGGAGAAGATATGGGGATATATGTATATGTATAGCTGATTCACTTTGTTATAAAGCAGAAACTAACACACCATTGTTAAGCAATTATACTCCAATAAAGATGTTAAAAAAAAAAGATTTGGCTATTTTTGGTTATTGCATTTCCATACAAATTTTAGGATATTCTTTGTCAAGCTTTGCAGAAAAATACTGTCAGGAATTTGATTAACATGACAATGAACCTATAAATCCAATTAAAATAATTGATATTTCTGAATTTTGTGTAAGTCTATCCATAAGAATAACAGATCTGTTTATTTGATGTTTGTCATTGTTTTCTAGTTTTCTGATTAGAGATCTAGGAAGGAAGGATTTAAAGCAGACTTCCCTCTGATTACTAGTTGCTCTATTCTTATAAATATAATAACTAGACCTCCAGACAAATAGAATAATGGCAATTGCTAGGAGAAGAGTCCTTATCTATGGAATGATTAGAGCAGGATATCGCTGGTTTAGGATTGCTTCTTATAAACAAACCTACAGTTTATGGATTTATGATGCATGGCTCTGGCTCCTTGGAGAATGTCACCTAACCTACAAATCTCCCCTGGTTATAAAATGAGATGTTTCATGACTTAAAATGTCCCCATGTATGAAGTGACCTATAAATCTCATTAGAGATACCTATTATTTAAGAGTAGAGAACTCCTGTCTGATGCGGGAAGTAAGAACGTAGGGAACCACATAGAATATTTCAGACCTTTTCCAGCTTTGCTGGCGCCTCTTATTTATTTATTTGTTTATTTATTTATTTGGTTGAGTTGGGTCTCTGTCGCTGCACAGTGGCCTTCTCTAGTTGCAGCGAGCGGGGGCAGCTCTTCATTGAGGTGCGCAGGCTTCTCACTGCGGTGGTTTCTCTTGTTGTGGGGCACAGGCTCTATGCTCGTGGGCTTCAGTAGTTGTGGCTTGTGGGCTGTAGAGCGCAGGCTCAGTAGTTGTGGCACACGGGCTTAATTGCTCCGTGGCATGTGGGATCTTCCTGGTCCAGGGCTTGAACCCATGTCCCCTTCATTGGCAGGTGCATTCTTAACCGCTGCACCACCAGGGAAGCCCATGCTGGTGCCTCTTGATTGCTTGTGTGCTTGATATTACTAGTAAAGCCTAATAAGGGCAAAAGTTATGATCTGTATGAGTTTGGTTTGACAAGCACATGTTAAGTCAAGGTTTTATACATATTTTGTTAGATATATTACTTGGGACATGGTAATTTTATGTAATTTTAATACAAATTTTAAATTATTTTCTAACTGTTGCTGGCATATAGAATTATAGTTGGTTTATTTTGTATCTATCAGCCTTCAAAGTTTTGATGATTAATTCTGATGATCTACTGTAATATTTTTTGGATTTTCTACATATACAACCATGTTATCTTCAGATTTTGATAGTTTTATTTATTTTCCCTTATTTATGCTTTTTATTAATTTATGTATTTTTTTCACTAATTATGAACTCCAGTACATTATTATGAACTCCCCAATTTTAGAAGGAAAGCATTTAAGTATTTCATCACTAATTATGATGTTAGCTATAGGTTATTTTGCAATACTCTGTACCAGATTAGTAAAGTTCTCTATTTCTTGTTTGCTAATAGTTTAATTTTTTTTAATCATGAATGCATGTGAAATTTTATCAAATTTTTTTTCTGTAACTAGTGGGATGGTTTTCCTTCTTTAATCCATTACTGATAGTTGGATATTGATATAAAAATTAGATTGATTATTTAAAAAATCTTTTTCATTGCAGTATAACTCCATCCAGAAAAGAATAACATTAGAAGAAGTAGAAGACCAGTAAAGTTCCAGAAATGTGTTTTATTATTATTATTACTATTATTAGTGCCACTATAACTTAGTAAAACAGATCTTACAAATTTTGAAGGGAAGCTGGGAAAGAAATAGAGGTAGCAGAATAGAACCTTCTTATGTTCTGCTGTTTCTTTCTCCACTCTCAGCAGCCTCTAGTTGACTGTAAAGAACATTTCTTGTTTTTAGTCTGAAAATTCTAAGGTACAAGTAACCCTTTAGTCATGGTAATAACCTCAGTTAACCTCTCATAAGGTGAGGGGAGCAAGTTTTAAAATAGATACTGTACCAAATGGTCCCTAAGGGTCAAAGATTTCCACAGAGAAATTAAATAATTATGAGAGAGTGTGTGGGTGTGGCAACTGCTGAGTTCTGTACTGTATGACTTCATTTTGGAAGATTTTTACTGCTTGCATTAAAGGCATGGCAGCTCCAGGACTGAGGTTATTAACTGCCCACAATTATGGATGTGGAAATGAAAGATTGGAAAGGTTAAGGGACTGGTAGCAGTTGCACATATGATCTGTGTGGTGGGGTCATCGCTGGAGCTCATGACTCTGATCCACTGCATACTGTGACAGAGTGCAACCCAAAATAGGAAGCCCTGAAGTCCACAAGATAGGGGATTTCCTACTAGATGTCTTCATTTAGATAAGCATAATGGAAACACATCCTGTAAGAACTCTAGGAGAAGGGCAGAATTTTTTAAGGGTCTCGTATTTCCATTGCCTTTAGAATGGCATCAGTCAAGCTCTAACTAGCAGTGTGGGATGCTTTGTTTGTTTCCCAGTGTGTCTAGACAATCACATGATCATGGTCCTGACAAGTTTCCTCAGTCTACCCTTGAATGGTGATTAAATTTCTCCCGTTTTGGCTTCTTCTCTGGTTGGGGAATAAAGACCCTCCCAGAGATACTGAGATTCTCAGCCATCAGTAAACCATTTGACCCTTTCACCTATGCCCTCTTATGTTAGAAAAAAGTCTTAGGCAACTTCTGAGGTTGGTCCTCTGTTCTTTGTCTCTGTATTTGCCCATAGCCATTCCTGGTAGTTGTGACTGTCCGTTGAGTCAGTAGGGTATCCTACAGGGAGAACTGGAGAGCGTTCATGCCATCAGTGCTTGTGTCACCTGAAGGCCCAGGTTCTCTGTGCCTCATCTCTGGGAATCTTTTCTCCCAGTCAAGATTTTGGGTGTAAGGGGGAGAAGAGGTGGGGCTAAAGTGCAGAAAAACTGATGCTCTCCTCTGTTATGGGCTGAATTATGTCTCTCCCCAAATCTTGTGTTGAAGCTCTAACCCCCAGTACCTCAGCATGTGACTGTATTTGGAGATGGGGCTTCTAAAGAGATGAATGAGGCCATTCGTGTGAGACCTAATCCAATCTGACTGGTACCCTTATAAGAAGAGGAAATTTGGACACAGGGAGACACCGGTCGGGGGTGCATGCACAGAGAAAAGGCCATGTGAGGTCATAGCAAGAAGGCAAGCCAAGGAGAGAGACCCCAGAAGAATCTAAACCTGCTAACACCTTAATCTTGGACTTCCAGCCTCCAGAATTGTGAGGAAATACATTTCTATTGCTTCAACCACCCAGATTGTGGCATTTTGTTATGACAGTGTTAGTGAATAAACACACCCTCTGATCTCATTCCCTGTGTATCTCCATTACTTCATAAATTTCTCCCTCCTTCTTCCACCCCTCCCTTTCTTCCTGACTTTGTCCTTCTATCCCTTCCTTCCAGCTGTGTTTGGAAAGCACCTACTTTGTGCACACCCTATCCTAGGAATTAGAGCGGTGCCTGTTCATTCTTGATGCCTGCCACATTGCTAGAGGTTACATTGCCACCGTGTCCCACTATGTGCTGTGGCCAGATTCACTGTGGGAAATACTGATGTTGGCTGTTGCTTCTTCTTTTTGTGAAATCTCTGGTCTTGTCTCTTATCTGCTGGAGAGGTGATGTGTTCTTTTATTTCTTCCTGCCTGTGGCAGAGGGCAAAATCTGCCCTGAGTATATTAACGGAAGATGTACTTAAAATGAAGACTCCAGTGTCACAGAACTTCTCTTTCCCACTATTGGGATTTTACTCCTGCCTTCTTTCTCAGATGTGCAACTGGAAAAAGCTAGTCCCACATCTTTCCAGGTCCAAAGAAACCACCTATTTCTTAGCAAGAAGGCAAGCCAACTGTAAACCACCTATTTCTTTCTTTTTAAAAAAAATTTATTGAAGTAAAGTTGATTTATAATGTTGGGTTAATTTCTGCTGTACAGTAAAGTGATTCAGTTTTACATGTATGTATTCTTTTTCATATTATTTTCCATTATGGTTTATCATAGGGTATTGAATATAGTTCCCTGTGCTAAATCGTAGGACCTTGTTGTTTATCCATCCTATATATATATAATAGTTTGCTTCTAAGCCACCTATTTCTTCTTTTTTTTTTTAAGAGCAGCATCTAAACTTTATTGAACTTTGTAACCCATTATCATGCACAGTACTATTACAAAGTGGAAACTCAATTTCCTATCAACGAATTGGCATGGCATAGAAGCTAGTGTGTCCTGTGAAGATTTCAGTGTAAGCCACCTATTTCTAAGAGACCTGGGGGAGGTTGAGAGGTGGAGGGAAAATAACCATCACCCTATCGTCACTGCTCAATGGACAACTTCCAGCACCTGCCCACAACCTCCAAGTCAGCCAGTTTTCTGGGCATCTGAAAAATATCCCATTCCTTTGATCATCACCAGCAACCCAGGCCACCCTCTCAGTCTTGCAAGGGCCATTCATTCATGACCTCCTGCAGCTCTCTTGGAATCCTAGTGCAGTTAGAGAAGCCACCAAGCCCTCAGTTGGTTCTGGGCTGATGGATGAATGGTTGTTACAAAATACTATCTAAATGCTTACTTAACCTCTCTTTCTTTCCACTAGGAGTTTAAGTTAGCATCAGGTGTACTTAGCATGAATTTTATAAATTAACTTCAGGAATTCATAGCCCTCAGAACTGTGTGCAACAGTGCATGTGAAGGCCCATTTTTTCCCCAGAAGATTCAGATTCTCAAATGGGTTCAGAGATTACCACAACACCATGAATTGTTGATTTTTAATACTTACATAGATTTGACTGAAGCAGGTAACTCTGTTCTTCTGCTAAAGTCATGTGTGAGCCAGCGTCTACCTCACAAAGCTGACCTTGATAGAACACATGTGGAGCTGCCACATTTGAGTTTGGTATTACCACGTACGTTTCAAATCATCAATAGAACAAAGGCTCTAAATATTTCTTTTGGTATGTGTTATTTTTAAATGGTTCCCATGGATCATCAAATGATCCTTTGATGAATCTCAGTTTTATCAAAAAAAAAAAAAAAGTGTTTTCTTACCAGTGTCCTTTGATATGACTCCAGGCCTGTTATACCAAGATGAAGAGTTTGTCTGAAAGACTCATTCTGGGTGAGGCTGACTCATTTTTTATAAGGATTTTTAGGGTATTTTCCAATTTTCAAGTTTCTGTTTGGTTTTTCTATCATTCTCTGCTTATATAGCAACTGACTGATTAGATTTTATAGGAATTTAAAAAAAGATGCATATTTGTTAATTTCTTATTTTTTCATATGTATTATCAACAACAGAATTCAAGTTATTTTGGAACCAAACCAAACTTTGACTGCACAGCCCTGTAAGTTACTTTATTTTCCCATAATGGTTCTGAGCACTTTCAGCTTGTTTAAGTAAAGCTAACCATAGTAAATTAGGTGTAGTAAGTGGCATTGAGAAAATCCCAGATGGTAGTTAGGACTTTGGGTAGCATTCTTCAAAAAAGATTCTTTAAACTTTGTTGGGAATAGCTTCAGGTGGAACACCAGGTTATTTAACCAAACTTTGGATCAGAACTATTGGCATCATTTCTGGATCTATGATAACTTTTTTTTTTTGGTTTGATTCCAAGGGTAAATGATTACATTAACATGGCTATAATAAATTAGGTGATGAATGTAAAAGAGATCAGAATATAATTTCAACTTCAGTCATCCCTCAAAGTCAGTCTTTTTCAAGAAATATGTCTTGCTCTCCTTTACTTTTATAAAAGAGGAGGAAATTGGGATGGATAAGGCAAATAGAGTAGGGAATTTAGTGTGTTGGTGTTCAGTGGGTTTTCTTAGTAAGTCCTTATTCTTTCCCAATCTACAAGTATCCATTAGTTGAGGCATTGAGCAGTCTCTTAAGGGAGGGGACACAGACGGAATTGTTAAAGGGATGACCTTTCCTCTTGCCCTAATCTAGAACTAATCTCCCTTCCAGAGAGTGTGTTAAAATAAGCGACCCCAGAGAGTATGCCTAGTCAACTACTCTCTGTTTAGTCCTGTAAGAAGGGAAAAAGTTATCCGAATGGAGCCTCTTCTTTCTCTGTGATTATGAATGGGAAGTGGATAAGGAAGAGAGGTGGGGAGAAGGGCTGTGGAGGAAACACGCTGCTTCATTCCTCTGGTCTGACCAAGAACAGCAGAGCTGCAGGTTTGAGGCATGTCACCCAGTCCCTTTAGCTCTGCCAACCACCCCTTCCATAAAAGTATCATTAGGCTTTCCTGTTTCTTCACTTAAATAGTTGAATCCAGCTATGCTCACACCATCTCTGGTTTTCTCTACTGCCCGCCTAGCCCTCATCTCTATCTGTTTCTAGGGTTTTCTTTTCCAGCCCTTAATTCTGACTCCAAATTCTTACCAGTTTCCCCTCTTCAGTGTCCTGGGTTTTCCCTTGCAGCATTGATCACTTACTGGGAAAGTCTTGTAAAAGACTTTGGGGGACATTTGGGAGTTGGTCAGCAAGAATGCCAACAGAGTGAGGTTATGTCAGTGTTCTCCCTGCTTCCTGATGACAGATGAAAGCCACCCCACGAAGTGTGAGGCATTAATACAGACCAAATACAGACCACATAGAACAACAGCAGCCATACAGCTGGCCTGGCTCTATGAACAGAGCCTGAATTGGGCCCCTTATTTGGCTTTTAAAATGACTTGATCTGTGTTCAGAAAGCCTTCTATCTTAACAAAAGAAAACAGAGAGATTATAAGTTTCCATCTTGTGCCTATATGGATTTTATTTTTTAATGTTGAAATAAGACTCCCTGAAAGTTCCCATGGAAAGACTGTCTTGTTTGAATGCTTGTTTGATTCTTAGTACTGTGAAAAAACTGAGAAGACATCAATTTTAGATAAGATATTTGAATACTTATCAAAGGTGGCAGATCTAAGGTAGGAATAAATAGTTGCTAACTTGGCACAATTTAGGAGGAATTGACAAAAATGTGTATGTTCATCAAAAGCCACTGAACATAATAACTTGGGCCTCGGGGTTTTAGATGCTGAGGAAGGTGTAGAGGCTGAAAGATGGGGCAGCTCCAGGCCAAACTCACTTTATGTTTTTTTTTTAAAAGCTGTCTGATGCTGGAAGAAAATGGCTTTCTCTGAAGGGTCCAAAATGATGGTAGGGCTTAGATGACTCACTTCAAAGTTACAGCAATCAGTTTCCACATGGTTTATCTTACTTCCTGGAAGGGTTATACTATTATAGAAGAAAGTAGGTGAGGACTTAGAGGTGTATGCTACAAACCCAGTCAAGGAAGGAAACAAAGATGCTTACTCTTCGTTTCACAGTTTTGAAATCTGAATCCACATCAAAGGGGCTGAAAAGAAAAAAATTAATCAAGACAGATAAGCATATCATACAGCAGAGGTGCCAGCAGATCCAGAAAATGAGGAGCAATTTTAGTGTTATTTTGGCAGGGGAAGAAATCGCTTCAGGGAGAGTCAAACAGAAGAGCCTAGTTCTGGCATTAGGTAGACTGGAAGTGAAACTTGACTCTCTCCCTCCTAACTGTGTGCATTTGGGCAGGTTGCTTAACCTCTGTGTCTGTTTCATTCTCTGTAAAACTGGGGTCACCATCTACCTTTTAGAGTTGGGTATGAAGGGAAACAGTGTGTGAAAAGGAGACATCCCTCTTTCTCAGTAAAGACTTGTTAGTAGTATCATTAGCAGTAAAACGCTGTCCTTAGGTGGACTCATCAAATTGGTGAAATAATTAAAAATTCTTCCCAAATATTCTAGGTTAGCAAGACACTAACTCTCAGGATTGGCTTTGCTAATTGCAGTTTGTTCTTGCCTCTTGCCACTGGAAGAGGTGAGCCAGCAGCAATTTTTGCCAGTGTCCAGTGTTCAGGCACAGACAATTCCTGGTAAGGGCCCAGGGCCTAAAAATTTCTAGGAAGGTCTGGAAGACATTTTGCCGTCTTGCCAGGATCCCTTGGGCATAGGATTCTCTCCCCCTTTACATGCATTCATGAAGTCCAAAATATGACCTAATTTCCGACACATAGGAAATTCTGTCTTGTGACTTGTTTAATTTGAAGCAGCAGAATTCTGAAGAACTGTGTTTTGGGCCATGCACTATTCAGTATGGGTGAGTCACATGTGCCAATGCAATGACAATACATGACTTTCCATTTGTATCTGTAGTGACTTCCTGTGCATTGGAAGGTTTTAGGAACCAGAATATTTAAGTGGCACTTTCTGAAGTTCCTTGTATCTTAGGCATAAATTAGATTGTGGCTTCCTATACCCCTAAAGCAATTTACCGTACTCACAAATAATTTGTGCCAAGTGTTACTGACTCATTGCAAATAGGACATATGATTTGCACAATGAGATTTTACTGCCTGGCTCATGTGATTTTAACATGTGGAGTAAGTTTTCCAAGACTAGGGGATTTGGCAAATATGAGGGGGTGAAGTTTTCATTTTAGGTACCCCCTCTCCAAGGATGAGGGAAATGGTTGGTACTGACAGATGTTTTGTCACTATGTGGACACCACACTTCCAGAGCACTTCTTACTCAGCCTAAAGCATTGCATCTGATTAGTTGTACTTTTAGCTTTTTCAGCTTGTAATTTCCCTTTGACCAAATCATTACTGACCTCAAGAGGAGCTGAATTTCCTCAGTTTCATGTGGAACAAAGAAGCATGCCAATGAAGAGGCAGGACATAGAGATCTTTTTTACTAATTTAAATTTCAGTCTGTTGGCACCAGGGTCTCATCTACAATCCAAGACACCCCTGCCTTCCTGGATGAATGTGCATAGGACAGGGAAGCTTCTCCCCTTACTCCTTTCTCACTTCGTTCCCTTCTTTGTTCTATGGTGGGCTGAAATTGTAGCCTCCACAAAAGATATGTTCATGTCCTAATCCCCAGAACTTTTGTATATGACCTTATTTTGGAAAAGGGTCCTTGCAGATGTAATTAAATTAAGCGTCTTGAGAGGAGGAACTTGGATTATCTTGGGTTATTCAGATGAACCCAAAATACAATCACAAGTATCCTTAGAAGAGAAGAGGCAGTGAGGGGAAGACACACAGAGAAAAGAAGGAGGCAATGTGGCCACAAGGCAGAGACTGGAGTGATGTAGCCATAAACCAGTGATTGCCAAGAGCCACCAGAAGCTCGAAGAGGCAAGGAGGAGTTCTTCCCATGAGGCTTTGGAGGGAGCGTGGCCCTGCTGATGCCTTGATTTCAGTCTTCTGGCTTCCAGAACTGTGCGAGAATAAATATGTCATTTTGAGCCACGCACTTTGTGGTAATTTGTTTTACTGGCCACAAGATACTGCTGCATATAGCTTCCTTTTTACTTTCTCTTTTGCCCTATTTTAATTCCTCTATCCTTTCGTGCACTTGTCCACTTATGCCTTCCATCAAAATAACCTGTCTCTCTGTGTGACTCTCTGTCTCTCTCCCTCTCATTGTCACATTACTGCCAAGACAAATCATGTACTGATAATTCTTCTTATTATTTTTACTATCTCTCCAAATGGCTTTCTTCTTCTTTTTAACATCTTTATTGGGGTTTAATTGCTTTACAATGGTGTGTTAATTTCTGCTTTATAACAAAGTGAATCAACTATACATATACATATATCCCCGTATCTCCTCCCTCTTGCCTCTCCCTCCCACCCTCCCTATCCCACCCCTCTAAGTAGTCACAAAGCACCAAGATGATCTCCCTGTGCTATGCAGCTGCTTCCCACTAGCTATCTCTTTTATATTTGGTAGTGTATATATGTCCATGCCACTCTCTCACTTCATCGCAGCTTACCCTTCCCTCTCCCCGTGTCCTCAAGTCCATTCTCTACGTCTGCAACTTTATTCCTGTCCTGCCCCTAGGTTCTTCAGAACCATTTTTTTTCTTTTTTTAGATTCCATATATATGTGTTAGCATATGGTATTTGTTTTTCTCTTTCTGACTTACTTCACTCTGTATGACAGACTCTAGGTCCATCCACCTCACTACAAATAACTCAATTTCGTTTCTTTTAATGGCTGAGTAATATTCCATTGTATATATGTGCCACATCTTCTTTATCCATTCCTCTGTTGATGGACACTTAGGTTGCTTCCATGTCCTGGCTATTGTAAATAGAGCTGCAATGAATATTTTGGTACATGACACTTATTGAATTATGGTTTTCTCAGGGTATATGCCCAGTAGTGGGATTGCTGGGTCGTATGGTAGTTCTATTTTTAGTTTTTTAAGGAACCTCCATCGTGTTCTCCATAGTGGCTGTATCAATTTACATTCCCACCAACAGTGCAAGAAGATACCTTTTTCTACACACCCTCTCGAGCATTTATTGTTTGTATATTTTTTGATGATGGCCATTCTGACTGGTATCAGATGATATCTCATTGTAGTTTTGATTTGCATTTCTCTAATGATTAATGATGTTGAGCATTCTTTCATGTGTTTGTTGGCAGTCTGTATATCTTCTGTGGAGAAATGTCTATTTAGGTCTTCTGCCCATTTTTGGATTGGGTTGTTTGTTTTTTTGATACTGAGCTGCATGAGCTCCTTTTAAATTTTGGAGATTAACCCTTTGTCAGTTGCTTTATTTGCAAATATTTTCTCCTATTCTGAGCATTGTCTTTTCGTATTGTTTATGGTTTCCATTGCTGTGCAAAAGCTATGAAGTTTCATTAGGTTCCATTTGTTTATGTTTGTTTTTATTTCCCCTTTCTCTAGAAGGTGGGTCAAAAAGGATCTTGCTCTGATTTATGTCATAGAGTGTTCTGCCTATGTTTTCCTCTTAAGAGTTTTATAGTGTCTGGCCTTACATTAAGGTCTTTAATCCATTTTGAGTTTATTTTTGTGTATGGTGTTAGGGAGTGTTCTAATTTCATTCTTTTACATGTAGCTGTCCAGTTTTCCCAGCATCAATTATTGAAGAGGCTGTCTTCTCTCCATTGTTTATTTTTGCCTCCTTTGTCAAAGATAAGGTGACCATATGGGCATGGGTTTATCTCTGGGCTTTCTATCCTGTTCCATTGATCTATATTTCTCTTTTTGTGCCCTTACCATACTGTCTTGATTACTGTAGCTTTGTAGTGTAGGCTGAAGTCAGGGAGCCTGATTCTTCCAGCTCTGTTTTTCGTTCTCAAGATTGCTTTGGCTATTTGGGGTCATTTGTGTTCCCATACAAATTGTGAAATTTTTTGTTGTAGTTCTCTGAAAAATGCCAGTTGTAGTTTGATAAGGATTGCATTTAATCTGTAGACTGCTTTGGGTAGTATAGTCATTTTCACAATGTTGATTCTTCCAATCCAAGAACATGGTATATCTCTCCATCTGTTTGTATCATCTTTAATTTCTTTCATCAGTGTCTTATAGTTTTCTGACTACAGGTCTTTTGTCTCCTTAGATAGGTTTATTCCTAGGTATTTTATTCTTTTTGTTGCAATGGTAAATGGGAGGGTTTCCTTAATTTCTCTTTCAGATTCTTCATCATTAGTGTTAAGGAATTCAAGAGATTTCTGTGCATTAATTTTCTATCCTGCTACTTTACCAAATTCATTGATTAGCTCTAGTAGTTTTCTGGTTGCATCTTTAGGATTCTCTGTGTATAGTTTCATGTCATCTGCAAACAGTGACAGGTTTACTTCTTTTCTGATTTGGATTCCTTGTATTCCTGTTTCTTCTCTGATT
This sequence comes from Lagenorhynchus albirostris, assembly GCF_949774975.1. Lineage (NCBI taxonomy): Eukaryota > Metazoa > Chordata > Mammalia > Artiodactyla > Delphinidae > Lagenorhynchus > Lagenorhynchus albirostris. The sequence goes on along the minus strand of NC_083097.1, from coordinate 33,213,659 downwards.
GCTGTGGCTAAAACTTCCAAAACTGCGTTGAATAATAGTGGTGAGAGCGGGCAACCTTGTCTTTTTCCTGATCTTAGATGAAATGGTTTCAGTTTTTCACCATTGAGAGCAATGTTGGCTGTGGATTTGTCACGTATGGCCTTTATTATGTTGAGGTAAGTTCCTTCTATGCCTACTTTCTGGAGGGTTTTTATCGTAAATCGGTGTAGAATTTTGTTGAAACTTTTTCTGTATCTATTGAGATGATCATATGGTTTACTCCTTCAGGTTGTTAATATGATTTATCACATTGATGGATTTGCATGTGTTGAAGAATTCTTGCATTTCTGGTATAAACCCCACTTGATCATGGTGTATGATCCTTTTAATGTGCTGTTGGATTCTGTTTGCTAATATTTTGTTGAGGATTTTGGCATGTATGTTCATCAGTGATAGTGGCCTGTAGTTTTCTTTCTTTGTGACATCTTTGTCTGGTTTGGGTATAAGGGTGATGGTGGCCTCGTAGAATGAGTTTGGGAGTGTTCTTCCCTCTGCTATATTTTGGAAGAGTTTGAGAAGGATAGGTGTTACCTCTTCTCTAAATGCTTGATAGAATTCGCCTGTGAAGTCATCTGGTCCTGGATGTTTGTTTGTTGGAAGATTTTTAATCACAGTCTCCATTTTAGTGCTTGTGATTGGTCCGTTTATATTTTCTATTTCTTCCTGGTTCAGTCTTAGAACTTTGTGTTTTTCTAAGAATTGCTCCATTTCTTCCAGGTTGTCCATTTAATTGACTTATAGTTGCTTTTAGTAATCTCTCATGATCGTTTGTAATTCTGCAGTGTCATTTGTTACTTCTCCTTTTTCATTTCTAATTCTATTGATTTGAGTCTTCTCTCTGTTTTTGTTGATGAGTCTGGCTAATGGTTTATCAATTTTGTTTATCTTCTCAAATAACCAGCTTTTAGTTTTATTGATCTTTGCTATTGTTTCCTTCATTTCTTTTTCATTTATTTCTGATCTGATCTTTATGATTTCTTTTCTTCTGCTATCTTTGGGGTTTTTTTGTTCTTATTTCTCTAATTGCTTTAGGTGTAAGGTTAGGTTTTTTATTTGAGATGTTTCTTGTTTCTTGAGGTAGGATTGTGTTACTATTAACTTCCCTCTGAGAACTGCTTTTTCTGCATCCCAAAGGTTTTGGGTCATTGTGTTTTCTTGTCATTTGTTTCTAGGTATTTTTTGATGTCCTCTTTGATTTCTTCAGTGATCTCTTTGTTAGTTAGTAGTGTATTGTTTAGCCTCCATGTATTTGTATTTTTTATAGATTTTTTCCTGTAACTGTTATCTAGTCTCAAAGTGTTGTGGTTGAAAAAGGTACTTGATATGATTTCCATTTTCTTAAATTTACCAAGGCTTGATTGGTCACCCAAGATATGATCTATTCTGGAGAATGTTCCATGAGCACTTGAGAAGAAAGTGTATTCTGTTGTTTTTGGATGGAATTTCCTATAACTATCAATTAAGTCCATCTTGTTTAATGTATCATTTAAAACTAGTGTTTCCTTATTTATTTTCATTTTGGATGATCTGTCCATTGGTGAAAGTGGGGTGTTAAAGTCCCGTACTATGACTGTGTTACTGTTGATTTCCCCTTTTATGGCTGTTAGCATTTGCCTTATGTATTGAGGTGTTTCTATGTTGGGTGCATAAATATTTACAATTTTATATCTTCTTCTTGGATTGGTCCCTTGATGATTATGTAGTGTCCTTCTTTGTCTTTTGTAATAGTGTTAATTTTAAGGACTATTTTGTCTGATATGAGAATTGCTCCTCCAGCTTTCTTTTGATTTCCATATGCATGGAATATCTTTTTCCATCCCCTCACTCTCAGTCTGTATCTGTCTGTAGGTCTGAAGTGGGTCTCTTGTAGACAGCATATATATGGGTCTTGTTTTTGTATCCATTCAGCTACTCTATGTCTTTTGTTTGGAGCATTTAATCCATTTACATTTAAGGTAGTTATCGATATGCATGTCCCTATTACCATTTTCTTAATTGTTTGGGGTTTGTTATTGTAGGTCTTTTCCTTCTCTTGTGTTTCCTGCCTATATAAGTTCCTTTAGCATTTGTTGGTTTAGCTGGTTTGGTGGTGCTGCATTCTCTTAGCTTTTGCTTGTCTGTAAAGGTTTTAATTTCTCTGTAGAATCTGAATGAGATCCTTGCTGGGTAGAGTAATATTGGTTGTAGGTTTTTCCCTTTCATCACTTTAAATATGTCCTGCCAGTCCCTTCTGGCTTGCAGAGTTTCTGCTGAAAGATGAGCTGTTAACCTTATGGGGATTCCCTTGTATGTTATTTGTTGTTTTTCCCTTGCTGTTTTTAATATTTTTTCTTTGTACTTAATTTTTGTTAGTTTGATTAATATGTGTCTTGGCATGTTTTTCCTTGGATTTATCCTGTATGGGACTCTCTGTGTTTCCTGGACCTGACTATTTCCTACCCCATATTAGTGAAGTTTTCAGCTATAATCTCTTCAAATATTTTCTCAGTCCCTTTCTTTTTCTCTTCTTCTTCTGGGACCCCCATAATTCGAATGTTGTTGCCTTTACTGTTGTCCCAGAAGTCTCTGAGACTGTCCTCAATTCTTTTCATTCTGTTTTCTTTATTCTGCTCTTCAGTAGTTATTTCCACTATTTTATCTTTCAGGTCACTTCTCTGTTCTTCTGCCTCAGTTTTTCTGCTATTGATTCCTTCTAGAGAATTTTTATGTCATTTATTGTTTGTTTGCTCTTTAGTTCTTGTAGGTCCTTGTTAAACATTTCTTGTATTTTCTCCATTGTATTTCCAAGATTTTGGATCATCTTTACTCTCATACTCTTAATTTTTTTTCAGGCACAGTGCCTATTTCATCTTCATTTGTTTGGTCTGGTGTGTTTTTACCTTGCTCCTTCATCTGCTGTGTATTTCTCTCTCTTCTTATTTTGCTTAACTTACTGTGTTTGGGGTCTCCTTGTCACAGCCTGCAGGTTCATAGTTCCCATTGTTTTTTGTGTCTGCCCCCAGTGGTGAAGGTTGGTTCAGTGGGTTGTGTAGGCTTCGTGGTGGAGGGGACTCGTGCTTGTGTTCTGGTGGATAAGGCTGGATATTGTCTTTCTGGTGGGCAGGACTGCGTCCGGTGGTTTGTCTGTGACCTTATTATGATTTTAGGCAGCCTCTCTGCTAATGGGTGGGGTTGTGTTCCTCTCTTGCTAGTTGTTTGACATAGGGTGTCCAGTAGTGTAGTTTGCTGGTCCTTTAGTGGAGCTAGGTCTTAGCCCTGAGAAACAGATCTCTGGGATAGCTTTTGCCATTTGATATTACATGGATCCAGGAGGTCTCTGGTGGACCAATGTCCTCAACTCGGGTCTCCCACCTCAGAGGCACAGGGCTGATACCCGGCCAGAGCATGAAGACCCTGTCATCCACACAGCTCAGAAGAAAAGGGAGAAAAGAAGAAAGAAAGAAAAACATAAAATAAAGTTATTAAAATAAATAAAAATTTTTAAATAAAAAATTAAAAAGTAATAAAAAAAAGGGAAGGAAAGAAAGAAGAGACAACTGAACCAAAAAACAAATGTACCAGTTATTACAAGCGCTAAACACTATACTAAAAAAAAAAAACAAAAAAATGGGACAGACAGAACCCTAGGACAAATGGAAATAGCAAAGCTATACAGACAAAATCACACAAAGAAGCATACACATACACACTCACAGAAAGAGAAAAAGGAAAGAAATATATATATATATATATAAAGGAAGAGAGCAACCAAATCAATAAACAAATCTACCAATGATAATAAGGTCTAAATACTAAACTAAGATAAACATAACAGTAGAAAGAAATTTCATGCAGAAAGAAAACCCCAAGTGTACAGTTGCTTCCAAAGTCCACCGCCTCAATTTTGGGATGATTCGTTGTCTATTCAGGTATTCCACAGATGCAGGTACATCAAGTTGATTGTGGAGATTTAATCTGCTGCTCCTGAGTCTGCTGGGAGAGATTTTCCTTTCTCTTCTTTGTTTGCACAGCTGCCGGGGTTCAGCTTTGGATTTGGACCTGCCTCTGCTTGTAGGTCGCCTGAGGGTGTCTGTTCCCGCTCAGACAGGACGGGGTTAAAGGAGCAGCTGCTTCGGGGGTTCTGGCTCACTCAGGCCGGGGGGAGGGAGGGGTACGGATGCGGGGCGAGCCTGCAGCAGCAGAGGCCGGCATGAGGTTGCACCAGCCTGAGGCACGCCGTGTGTTCCCCTGGGAGGGGAGGTGTGGATAGTGACCTGTGCTTGCACACAGGCTTCTTGGTGGCGGCAGCAACAGCCTTAGCGTCTCTGGTGTCTGCGCTGATAGCCGCGGTTCGCACCCATCTCTGGAGCTCGTTTAGGCGCTGCTCTGAATCCTCTCTCCTCGCGTACCCCAAAAGAGTGGTCTCTTGCCTCTTAGGCAGTTCCAGGCTTTTTCCCGGACTCCCTCCCGGCTAGCTGTGGCACACTAGGCCCGTTCAGGCTGTGTTCGTGCAGCCACAACCCCAGTGTTCTCGGTGGGATCCGACCGAAGCCCGAGCCTCAGCTCCCAGCCCCGCCCGCCCCGGCGGGTGAGCAGACAAGCCTCTCGGGCTGGTGAGTGCCGGTCGGCACCGATCCTCTGTGCGGGAATCTCTTCGCTTTGCCCTCCGCACCCCTGTTGCTGTGCGCTCCTCCGCGGCTCCGAATCTCCCCCCTCCGCCACCCGCAGTCTCCACCAGTGAAGGGGCTTCCTAGTGTGTGGAAACCTTTCCTCCTTCATAGCTCCCTCCCAGAGGTACAGGTGCCGTCCCTACTCTTTTGTCTCTGTTTCTTTTTTTTATTTTGCCCTACCCAGGTACGTGGGGAATTTCTTGTCTTTTGGGAGGTCTGAGGTCTTCTGCCAGCGTTCAGTAGGTGTTCTGTAGGAGTTGTTCCACATGTAGATGTATTTCTGATGTATTTGTGGGGAGGAAGGTTATCTCCACATCTTACTCCTTTGCCATCTTGAAGGCCTCTCCTGATAATTATTACATAAGTTTATGATTAGACTTTTGCAAGTCATTTTGACTGTTAAGCCAAACTAGCCATGTTTTAAAGTTTGATGGACGTACAAATCATTGGGGAATTTTGTTAAAAATGTGGATTCTTGAACTCTACCCTAATCTATGCAGATTTTTTTGGTCTGGAATGGGACCTAGGAACCTATTTTTTAAACAAGCCACTGAGAGATTCTTACACAGATTGGCATCGATCCACACTTTGGAAAACATTGAAGTACGGCAGGATTCCCTTATTCTGCTATCACAGACTGATGTAGCTTTGTGTTATGGAGTTGTGAGTCCAGAAGCCTGTTAAAATCCAGTAAGTAATGTCTATGCCCAGGCCACTGTGAGAATGTAGGTAACATCAAAAGGATTTAGTTAGATTTACATTTAACAATGCACGATGGGCAACACAAGGATACTTGTTTCCTTAACACTGAATTAAAAGCTGAGAGGGGCCCACATACCATTTTCCAGCACGTCCCTTGTTGCCAGTGCCTGGGAGAGAATACTGAACAGAACTGATTGGGCCAGCTTTTGGTTCTGCCTCAGGGTCGTGCCACTCAGGGGAGAAATGTCTTTGTCAGTTTTGCTTCATGACGGCACTTCTCACCAACCATTTTTTTTGTGAACTCTAAACGCAGTCCAAAGAAAAGATTGCCTGTGGAATTCTGAATGAATGAATGAATCTGGCTAGAAGCAAACACAGAACACTCTTTTCAGCCTTCCTACTCAGACATGGCAGTTTTTTTGAGGCCACTTGGTTTGCAAGTTGTTGTCTTAGGCCACCCAGCCAGGAGGGTGTCCAGCTTTCACTCCGTGACTGGCTGTAAACTCTACTACATCCGAGGCAAAGTGGATGGTGAAGGTGGTTGTAAGTTTGTGTATAGAGCAGGGCATCATCTGCCCCTTACAGCTGTGATGAGGAGGGTAGAGTCTTTTTTTTTTTTAATCTTTCTTTTTGATAATTGGAATAAGTATTCTGTCATGAATAGGAAATGCTGATTAAGTAAACCTCCTATAAGGACCCCATCCTTGTGAGCCTCCAGCACATACTCCCATTATCTCCTTCCTGCCTCTTCACAGCACTCCTCAGACCTTTGACCTGTCCTTTCATCATTCTGTATGCACTACTGAAGCTGCTACTTTGGGCCAGGGTTTATGCCTTTCACAGCAACAGAGTAAGTACACAGCACCTTTTTATAAATTGATTTAGAATCTTGATTGCTTTTTGTTTGTTTTTGTTTTGTTTTGTTTTGTTTTTTGCTGTACGCGGGCCTCTCACTGTTGTGGCCTCTCCCGTTGCGGAGCACAGGCTCCGGACGTGCAGGCTCAGCGGCCATGGCTCACGGGCCCAGCCGCTCTGCGGCATGTGGGATCGTCCCGGACCGGGGCAGGAACCCGTGTCCCCTGCATCGGCAGGCGGACTCTCAACCACTGTGCCACCAGGGAAGCCCTAAAAGTTGTACTTTTAAGTGTGGTGTTTTCTACCTGCCGCTGAGAAGTGGTTCTCAAACCTTGGCTAAAGGGTTTATTATTCAGAGATTGCTGGGTCCCATTCCCCAGAGTTTCTGCTTCTGATTCTGTTAGAATTTTCAATTTTAACAAGTTCACCTGCTATTGCTGACCCAGGGACCACCCTTGGTGAACCACTGCTCTAGAGAATGTGACGCTTTTTCTTTGTTCCCTATTATATGATAAAAAGTCGGCATTTTATATTTTTTGAGAGATTAAATGGTGTCTTTGTTTGCAAGCCAAGTACCAAACTTCACAAGTGGTTAGTAAGCCAAGCAAATGCGATAACCACTTCTATAAGTGTTATGATGCCTGAAAAGCAGTCATCCATGATGGAGTGCTCAGCTGTAAACTATGATTCATTTGAAACTCGGTAGGTGGCCTATGTGTCCCACTTAGCTTTCGAACTCATGCTTTTTGACCTACAACCTATTTCCTACGGGCAATCTTTTAATCCCTTGTTATTTGTCCTGATCATGTTTTTCCTTGTTTGACTCCCATCCTCAGAGAGTTGTCTTCAGTATCCCATGCCAAAGAAATCTCATGGCTTTGGGAAAAATTAAAGATGCCCCCCCTGCCCCACTGCCCACTACCTGTTTTAAAGCACGTTAGTATAATGGGTGCTGTGTACCTTTGTTTTAGTTCCATGGCCTTTGAGGCTCTTCAGGTTAACATTACCTGCTTTTTCCTAGTCTTAAGAGATTGCAGAACTTTTGACATTTGAAAGCCCTCACTCTTTGAAAGAGAAAAAGTATTTTAAGCTGGGAAAATGTAATTTCATTTAGATAAGTGGAGTATAATCGGATGAAATTATATGTTCTGGTTAATCTATTGTGGGAGCTTCACACAGCTCTCATAACTTCGGGACTAATATTTTGAAGTCCTTGTTCCTTACTTAACTTCACTGGGCAAACTTAATCCCCTGGATGAGCCTGTATCCTTGACTTTAACAGTGTCTGCATAATAGATCAGATATTGTGAGGTTTCTTCTTTTCCCTGAGCTCCTCTTGACCTTAATGCCCTTGCCACTTATTGTTCAATGTCTGACTCTAGTTTCTTTGCATATGGGAGGCTTGCTGGCCCAGCTGTCTGCACACAGTAGGCTTCATAAAGATAAGTTTGTGAATTTTCAGTTGTTCTTTTTTCCCCTATCGTGAGACTAAAACAATCAAATCGTGAGACTAAAACAAATCAAAGAAAATAAGAAAACAAATGGCAGAGAAATACTAATATAGTAATTAACAAGTGGAAAAGAAGCAAGACTCTTTAAAAAAGACAACTTGTTTGGAATAATGTGAAAACAGCCACTCAAGAAACTACTACCCATATACTCAGAAGTAATAAAACCATTCCTGGGCTGTTTTTCATTGAAAAGATGAAAGAGATTGCAAAAGAAAATTTAAAAAAACCAAAACAAAAAACCGTGTACAAGTAACTGCTACAGGACAAAGTTCTTGGCATTCTAAGTTCAGAAGAAATACACCAGAGAAATGTTTTAAACAATTGGAGTCTCCTCTCCTTGCTGTCTCTCAAATCCTTTATACCCCGAGGTAATGCTAATAGAGATTTCAGAGTGGTAGTGCAGGGTTTTTGTTTTCTTTCTTTCTTTCTTTCTTTCTTTCTTTCTTTCTTTCTTTCTTTCTTTCTTTCTTTCTTTCTTTCTTTCTTTCTTTCTTTCTCTCTCTCTCTCTCTCTCTCTCCCCCTCCCTCCCTCCCTCCCTCCCTCCCTCCCTCCCTCCCTCCCTCCCTCTCTTTCTTTCTCTTTCTTTCTTTCCTTTTCTTTCTTAACTTGTAATTAGGGAGATTTCTTTGTTTAGTACAATCTGTCCAGCCAATAACTTACATGTGCCAAAAGTAGCATGGCATCCTTGGGCCTTGTAATAAGGAGTAGTAATTAGAACTGGATGAATCCCATTTAACGCAGTGGCCTGATGTCAGGCCCACATCTTTGTTCAAATTCAGAGAAAAGTTAAATTAGTACAAAAAGAACTTCTCTTGAAACATTTGCTCCCTGGACTTGACATTTTGGTATTTCGGTTCTTTTGATGTTTAACAACAAAGTAAGTAACAATGGGAGCCTTTCTGAGAACACCACATGTACATGGTAAGTTATAAAATAGGAGCTGCCAAATGTCCAGCAGTCTCCAAGTTAGGCTCTTGGACTACATTCCAACATCTATGACCTTGGTCTGTTAACTGGGATCTGAATTGGTGAAGGTTCATTTCATCAAATGTGAAGGCTGTTTTCACATTTAGCAGTGGTTGGACAGTTGGCTAACAGAAAAATTTAAACTTTGTGTACATTTGTGTGTGTATCTGTATATGTATGAAAGTTAAAAATAACAATTACAAATGACAGTGTGTTTAAGAAAGTCTTTAGTGTAAAATACCGGTAGAATAAAAAAAAAAAGAAGATAAAATGCCAGACCTAAAAGTGACCTTAGAGTTCTGCCCACTCCCCCGTCTCCCCCTGCCACCGGCCACTCATTATAAGGTAAAAAAAAAATGATGTCAAGAAAGGGGAAATGATTTGTTTAAGATCCTACAGCTTTCTGCCACTTCCTGTTTAGATCCACAATGGGATTTCAATTACTTTCACTCACTGCTGTACCATTGCCAGCACTTTTTAAAAATGAGGGAGTAAAGAGGGCTGAGAATCAGACTGAAGAGTACAAATGAAGACCATTAGCTGCTGCAGAAAGAGCTCCATTTATCAGGAGGAGCCCAAATGACAGTGGCAAGAATGTTCTTCAGCTGGTTGCTGTCCAGCCCCATCCCACCCTTCCCATCTGGACTACAGAGATAATTCGTGCTCTGTCCAGGAAGGCAGTGCTCTTTGACCTCATCCTCATGCTTGTTGCTTGTTCTCATTTACCAAGATATCTGACGCTTTTCTTTTTTCCTCCCAAGAGTCAGAAATGTTCACTCCCATTTAGATTTTTTTTTGTGGTTGACCATTGCACATCGGAGACTAGATAGCAAAATGCTTTCATAAGGGTCAAAATGTAAAGTTGAACCTACCTCACGATACAGGGAGAGATTCTGTCTGCTTTTCCAGTGACAGTGAACCAAGAGTCAGATGGAGGGAGGAGTCATGAAAACCAATGCACATAAAAAAAATTGTAAAAGACATCAGAAAAGCTGTCTGAACCTATGGCTTCTTTCAGTATTTTTCTCTGCCTCTGAGGCCTTTGACAATTTTTTTCCTCATCAAATGTAAGAAAATAAGGATACTTCCAGAACAGAGAACAAAATATCTTTTCTACAACATTAGATTAAGCAGGCTGACTGAGGATCAAAGCAATTCTTAATGGGACATGGATTGATGATAAAGCTTCCTAGTGATGTTTGGGATTCTTGAGTGAAGAAGTTCTTTTTGGCTCCAAAAAACTGAACTGAATTTCCACTTGAATTTGAACTAAGGTCAAGATAACCCAGTATCATCCTGGAATAAATGAGTTTACTTCTTCAAGCAGCTTTTGTCTGAAAAGCTTTGAATAGATTAATAATAGATAGTATATAATTAGTAAATAGATATTTTAGGAATCCTGAAAGATTTAGGGGACAAGAAGTTTCCTGAAAGAGGAAATTTAGGAAATTAATGGAATCAAGTATCTTCACTTATAAAGAACTATACTACTATTCAGTGGTAGAAAGAAAAGAACAATGCAGAAGAAACACTCAAATTTGGAAAATTTTAGTATGATGGCAAAAGATGGATTAAATTAATCTTATTAAAGGAAATGGGAGAAACTGCAGTAAATGAGAATAAATTATTTTTCTAGGATTGCAGTGCAGAGACTACAACAAGCATCTGGAAATATCTTCCAGTAAGAGTTCATGGAAAATCTGTATGCAAAGCAATTGAAGTTATAATAGAAACTCTCATTTACTTGGCACTTGCTGTGGACCGAGTTCCAGGTTAGGATTTTACAAATGATATCTAATAATGTAATCCTTATGACAATCTAGTGAATCAGATGTTTTTACTCTTATTTTCCAGATAAAGGAAAGGGAGGCTTAGAAATGTTAAGTAACATGTCTGAAGCCTTAGAGCTAAAAGGTGAACTAGAATTTTTTTTTTAACATTTTTATTGGAGTATAATTGCTTTACAATGGTGTGTTAGTTGCTGTTGTATAACAAAGTGAAGCGGCTATACAACATATACATATATCCCCATATCCCCTCCCTCCTGCGTCTCCCTCCCACCCTCCCTATCCCACCCCTCCAGTTGGTCACAAAGCACCGAGCTGATCTCCCTGTGCTATGCAGCCGCCTCCCACTAGCTATCTATTTTACTAGAATTTTAACCTATATCTATCTAACTCCACATCTTTTATTTTAGTCACTGGATTGCTTTTTCTGCATCCATTGTTTCCTTTAACTGTCTCTTAGGAAAGTTCAATCCAAACATCTTTCAGGAATCTCTGTACGTCTTGGAAATTAAGCCAGTTCTCCTGACTTAGTTTGTATTCAGTTCAGTCTGATGGTTATAAAGCGAAACACTGTAATTCTGAAATTAGACTGATTTAAAATAAATTTAAATTAGATGACATTTTACATATTGTATGTGAAAATATACATAGCTTACCATTTAAAAAATACTATCCATCTGAATTTTAGCATTTTATAGTATAAGCATATTTATATATTACTCTTTTTAAAAACATGTGCTTTTCATCTCAATTTAGTGTTTACTACCATAAGCACATTTATATTAGATTAGCATTCCACTGGGTTCAAATATTTGCTTTTTTTTTGCTTTCAGTGAATACCTGTTAGTCAGATAAAAATCTGTTTTTGACATTTGCTATTTAACAAGCCCATTATTTGGCACTTAATAGCTTAAAAGTGACCAGTTCAAGAACTGACTGTGACTTGGGTAGTTCTTCTGAACAAATGAGGTTATTTTATGCCCTGTAACTGGCTCAAATCGAAGCTTATGTTTTATTTACAAGATAGCAGTTGACACCAGTCATTTGATAAATGTCAGTCTGATGAGAAAACTGTTGCTACCTGAAAAATATAAGCCAAAAATCAAAGAGAAGCACTGCCTTTTATATGTCCCATGAGGATACAGCTTGAGCAAAAGGGCTCTCATTTGGCTCTGATGCTGTGGTTCATGGTTCACTTCTAAAACTGAGACGGTCCTAACCAACTGCCCATTCTTTACAAAATCTTTTACAAGTTTGCAAACTCACTGACTACTTAAGCACATTGGTAAGTGGAGAATCACACAAGTATATCACAGCGGAGTAAATTTTAGAAAGATGGGTGATGATTTTGGGGGTACAGAGTAAAGGGTGACTGAGTCTCCTGGTGGTACTGGGGAAAGGATTACAAACAAGGTGGTATTTCTCTGGGTTTTAAGGCTTTCATGAAACACACCAGAAGAGCAAGGCGACCATGCTATTGAGAAATGTGAATTGACAGCTACTTATTTTAGTTTTCTAGTGAGAATTAACCTTTATTTGTTCTTTAAACACAGAGAACATTTTCATCCGTTTTTTTCCCAGTTATCCCCACTGAATGTAGGTTGGGCATCCCCAGGCCTTGGCCCTTAGGCCTCTGTCATTATATAGACATCCCAAGGCCCTGGGAATCAAGTGAAGCCCAGGTAGTGTGGACAGTTTGCCAGGGGCAAAATTTCCTCTTTGCATGTCCTCATTTCAGGAGAAAAAAAGGGGTATGCTGGTGGACTGGCCTCAGAACTCAGCATCATTCAAGTGAAAATGATATTAAATCCACTGACAACAGTTTAGTTCTCTGCTAGGTCGCTGACCATTCCTTGGGTCATTTCTTATTCCAAAACAGGCCACCTGCCTAGAAAAAAAATCAAGTTGTGCTAAACTGTAATTCACCTCCTTAGTCTTCTGAGTCTCAATGAGTTTTCAGAGATCAGAGCAAAGAAGCTAGAATGTGGGCACTAGATTACCACATTTGCTTGGCTTGGCATTGAAGCCAGGTGATGACTATATGCCTCTACTCACCACCTCTGGCCAGGAAGATCTTGTTGACACGCACTGTACTCATCTCGTAGATTCACAGGGCACACTAAATTCTGGACTGTCATTAGAAAGGGAGATCACTCTTATCTCACTAGCCATGAACTTCAATTTTTGAGGAATTGAAAGAAGGATTAAATAACTCGGGGGTATCAGGCAGTTGTTGGTAGCCTATGTGATAAACTTGCAATTCAACATTTTCTAAGAGGGAGAAACATTTTACCGGTGGGCCAACTTTTCCCAGTGGAACCACTGGAAGAAATTTTGGAAGCAATTGAGATTAACCTAATAATTGTAGTTCTTCACCTTGTTTCTACTGTGATATAGGTTCTTTTTTTTTTTTTTTTTACGTCTTATTTGGAGTATAATTGCTTTATAATGGTATGTTAGTTTCTGCTTTATAACAAAGTGAATCAGTTATACGTATACATATATTCCCATATCTCCTCCCTCTTGCATCTCCCTCCCTCCCACCCTCCCTATCCCACTCATCTAGGTGGTCACAAAGCACCGAGCTGATCTCCCTGTGCTCTGCAGCTGCTTCCCACTAGCTATCTATTTTACGTTTGGTAGTGTATATATGTCCATGCCACTCTCTCACTTTGTCACAGCTTACCCTTCCCCCTCCCCATATCCTCAAGTCCATTCTCTAGTAGGTCTGTGTCTTTATTCCCATCTTACCCCTAGGTTCTTCGTGACATTTTTTTTTCTTAAATTCCATATATATGTGTTAGCATACGGTATTTGTCTTTCTCTTTCTGACTTACTTCACTCTGTATGACACACTCTAGGTCCATCCACCTCACTACAAATAGCTCAATTTCGTTTCTTTTTATATGAGTAATATATATGAGTAAATGAGTAATATTCCATTGTATACATGTGCCACATCATGAGTAAATGAGTAATATTCCATTGTATATATGTGCCACATCTTCTTTATCCATTCGTCCGATGATGGACACTTAGGTTGTTTCCATGTCCTGGCTATTGTAAATAGAACTGCAGTAAACATTTTGGTACATGACTCTTTTTGAATTATGGTTTTCTCAGGGTATATGCGCAGTAGAGGGATTGCTGGGTCATATGGTAGTTCTATTTGTAGTTTTTTAAGTAACCTCCATACTGTTCCCCATAGTGGCTGTACCAATTCACATTCCCAGCAGCAGTGCAAGAGTGTTCCCTTTTCTCCACACCCTCTCCAGCATTTACTGTTTCTGGATTTTTTGATGATGGCCATTCTGACCGGTGTGAGATGATATCTCATTGTAGTTTTGATTTGCATTTCTCTAATGATTAATGATGTTGAGCATTCTTTCATGTGTTTGTTGACAGTCTGTATATCTTCTTTGGAGAAATGTCTATTTAGGTCTTCTGCCCATTTTTGGATTGGGTTGTTTTTTTGTTGTTGTTGTTGAGCTGCATGAGCTGCTTATAAATTTTGCAGATTAATCCTTTGTCAGTCGCTTCATTTGCAAATATATTCTCCCATTCTGAGGGTTCTCTTTTGGTCTGGTTTATGGTTTCCTTTGCTGTGCAAAAGCTTTGAAGTTTCATTAGGTCCCATTTGTTTATTTTTGTTTTTATTTCCATTTCTCTAGGAGGTGAGTCAAAAAGGATCTTGCTGTGATTTATGTCATAGAGTGTTCTGCCTATGTTTTCCTTTAAGAGTTTGATAGTTTCTGGCCTTACATTTAGGTCTTTAATCCATTTTGAGCTTATTTTTGTGTATGGTGTTAGGGAGTGTTCTAATCTCATACTTTTACATGTACCTGTCCAGTTTTCCCAGCAGCACTTATTGAAGAGGCTGTCCTTTCTCCACTGTACATTCCTGCCTCCCTTATCAAAGATAAGGTGACCATATGGGCATGGGTTTATCTCTGGGCTTTCTATCCTGTTCCATTGATCTATCTTTCTGATTTTGTGCCAGTACCATACTGTCTTTATTACTGTAGCTTTGTAGTATATTCTGAAGTCAGGGAGCCTGATTCCTCCAGCTCCGTTTTTTGTTCTCAAGATTGCTTTGGCTGTTCAGGGTCTTTTGTGATTCCATACAAATTGTGAAATTTTTTGTTGTAGTTCTGTGAAAAATGCCAGTGGTAGTTTGATAGGGATTGCATTGAATCTGTAGATTGCTTTGGGTAGTATAGTCATTTTCACAATGTTGATTCTTCCAATCCAAGAACATGGTATATCTCTCCATCTGTTGGTATCATCTTTAATTTCTTTCATCAGTGTCTTATAATTTTCTGCATACAGGTCTTTTGTCTCCCTAGGTAGGTTTATTCCTAGATATTTTATTCTTTTTGTTGCAGTGGTAAGTGGGAGTGTTTTCCTGATTTCACTTTCAGATTTTTCATCATTAGTGTATAGGAATGCCAGAGATTTCTGTGCATTAATTTTGTATCCTGCTACTTTACCAAATTCATTGATTAACTCTAGTAGTTTTCTGGTAGCATCTTTAGGATTCTCTATGTATAGTATCATGTCATCTGCAAACAGTGACAGCTTTACTTCTTCTTTTCCAATTTGGATTCCTTTTATTTCCTTTTCTTCTCTGATTGCTGTGGCTAAAACTTCCAAAACTATGTTGAATAAGAGAGGTGAGAGTTGGCAACCTTGTCTTGTTCCTGATCTTAGTGGAAATGCTTTCAGTTTCTCACCATTGAGGACAATGTTGGCTGTGGGTTTGTCATATATGGCCTTTATTATGTTGAGGAAAGTTCCCTCTATGCCTACTTTCTGCAGGGTTTTTATCATAAATGGGTGTTGAATTTTGTCGAAAGCTTTCTCTGCATCTATTGAGATGATCATGTGGTTTTTCTCCTTCAATTTGTTAATATGGTGTATCACGTTGATTGACTTGCATATATTGAAGAATCCTTGCATTCCTGGAATAAACCCCACTTGATCATGGTGTATGATCCGTTTAATGTGCTGTTGGATTCTGTTTGCTAGTATTTTGTTGACGATTTTTGCATCTATGTTCATGAGTGATATTGGCCTGTAGTTTTCTTTCTTTGTGACATTCTTGTCTGGTTTTGGTATGAGGGTGATGGTGGCTTCGTAGAATGAGTTTGGGAGTGTTCCTCTCTCTGCTATATTTTGGAAGAGTTTGAGAAGGATGGGTATTAGCTTTTCTCTAAATGTTTGATAGAATTCTCCTGTGAAGCCATCTGGTCCTGAGCTCTTCTTTGTTGGAAGATTTTAAATCATATTTTCAATTTCAGTGCTTGTGATTAGTCTGTTCATATTTTCTATTTCTTCCTGATTCAGTCTTGGCAGGTTGTGCATTTCTAAGAATTTGTCCATTTCTTCCAGGTTGTCCATTTCATTGGCATAGAGTTGCTTGTAGTAATCTCTCATGATCTTTTGTATTTCTGCAGTGGCAGTTGTTACTTCTCCTTTTTCATTTCTAATTCTATTGATTTGAGTCTTCTCCCTTTTTTTCTTGATGAGTCAGGCTAATGGTTTATCAATTTTGTTTATCTTCTCAAAGAACCAGCTTTTAGTTTTATTGATCTTTGCTATCGTATCCTTCATTTCTTTTTCATTTATTTTTGATCTGATCTTTATGATTTCTTTCCTTCTGCTAACCTTGGTTTTTTTTTGTTCTTCTTTCTCTAATTGCTTTAGGTACAAGGTTAGGTTGTTTATTCGGGATGTTTCCTGTTTCTTAAGGTAGAATTATATTGCTATAAACTTCCCTCTTAGAACTGCTTTTGCTGCATCCCATAGGTTTTGGGTCATTGTGTCTCCATTGTCATTTGTTTCTAGGTATTTTTTGATTTCCTCTTTGATTTCTTCAGTGATCACTTTGTTATTAAGTAGTGTATTGTTTAGCTTCCATGTGTTTGTGTTTTTTACAGATCTTTTCCTGTAATTGATATCTAGTCTCATAGCGTTGTGGTCGGAAAAGATACTTGATACAATTTCAATTTTCTTAAATTTACCAAGGCTTGATTTGTGACCCAAGATATGATCTATCCTGGAGAATGTTCCATGAGCACTTGAGAAAAATGTGTATTCTGTTGTTTTTGGATGGAATGTCGTATATATATCAATTAAGTCCATCATGTTTAATGTATCATTTAAAGGTTGTGTTTCCTTATTTATTTTCATTTTGGATGATCTGTCCATTGGTGCAAGTGGGGTATTAAAGCCCCCTACTATGAATGTGTTATTGTCGATTTCCCCTTTTATGGCTGTTAGTATTTGCCTTATGTATTGAGGTGCTCCTATGTTGGGTGCATAAATATTTACAATTGTTATATCTTCTTCTTGGATCGATCCCTTGATCATTATATAGTGTCCTTCTTTGTCTCTTCTAATAGTGTTTATTTTAAAGTCTATTTTTTCTAATATGAGAATTGCTACTTCAGCTTTCTTTTGGTTTCCATTTTCATGGAATATCTTTTTCCATCCCCTTACTTTCAGTCTGTATGTGTCTCTAGGTCTGAAGTGGGTCTCTTGTAGACAGCATATATATGGGTCTTGATTTTGTATCCATTCAGCCAGTCTGTGTCTTTTGGTGGGAGCATTTAATCCATTTACATTTAAGGTAATTATCAATATGTTGTTCATATGACCATTTTCTTAATTGTTTTGGGTTTGTTATTGTAGGTCTTTTCCTTGTTTTGTGTTTCTTGCTTAGCGAAGTTCATTTAGCATTTGTTTTAAAGCTGGTTTGGTGGTGCTGAACTCTCTCAGCTTTTGCTTGTCTGTAAAGGTTTTAATTTCTCCCTCAAATCTGAATGAGATCCTTGCTGGGTAGAGTAATCTTGGTTGTAGGTTTCTCTCCTTCATCACTTTAAATGTGTCCTGCCAGTCCTTTCTGGCTTGCAGAGTTTCAGCTGAAAGATCAGCTGTTAATCTTATGGGGATTCCCTTGTGTGTTATTTGTTGTTTTTCCCTTGCTGCTTTTAATATGTTTTCTTTTTGTTTAATTTTTGACAGTTTGATTAATATGTGTCTTGGTGTGTTTCTCCTTGGATTTATCCTATATGGGAATCTCTGTGCTTCCTGGACTTGATTAAGTATTTCCTTTTCCATGTAAGGGAAGTTTTTAACTATAATCTCTTCAAATATTTTCTGAGTCCCTTTCTTTTTCTCTTTTTCTTCTGGAACCCATATAATTTGAATATTGGTACATTTAATGTTGTCCCAGAGGTTCTGAGCCTGTCCTCAGTTCTTTTCATTCTTTTTTCTTTATTTTGCTCTGCAGTAGTTATTTTGCTTTGCAGTAGTTATTTCCTCTATTTTATTCTCCAGGTCACTTATCCGTTCTGCCTCAGTTATTCTGCTATGGATCCCTTCTAGAGTATTTTTAATTTCATTTATTGTGTTGTTCATCATTGCTTGTTTCATCTTTAGTTCTTCTAGGTCCTTGTTAAATGTTTCTTGCATTTTTTCTATTCTCTTTCCAAGATTTTGGATCATCTTTACTATCATTATTCTGAATTCTTTTTCAGGTAAACTGCCTATTTCCTCTTCATTTGTTTGGTCTGATGGGTTTTTACCTTGCTCATTCAGCTGCTGTGTGTTTTTCTGTCTTCTCATTTTGCTTATCTTACTGTGTTTGGGGTCTCCTTTTTTTAGGCTGCAGGTTCGTAGTTCCCATTGTTTTTGGTGTCTGTCCCCAGTTAAAGTTGGTTAAGTGGGTTGTGTAGGCTTCCTGGTGGAGGGGACTAGTGTCTGTGTTCTGGTGGATGAGGCTGGATCTTGTCTTTCTGGTGGGCAGGTCCATGTCTGGTGGTGTGTTTTGGGGTGTCTGTGGACTTATTATGATTTTAGGCAACCTCTCTGCTAATGGGTGGGGTTGTGTTTGTGATATAGGTTCTTACATGTGAAGTACTCTCATGTGTAAATGTAGATTTGGAAGTTGAAATGCTGCTTAGGTAAAAGATTTTGGATCATGCACAAATCTACTCCTTTTTCAAAGCTCATTTTCCGTACAGCTCTGTATCTCAGTATACCAGGCGAGGAGAACTGAATGTAAAAGAGTAAAGATTTTGTTCTTTGTCCCTCTAGGGTTTCTGGCAAATCTAAAGGTCTAGGACACATATCCAATGACATGAATAGAGGGGACAGGGTGGGGAGTGAGTCAGTGTCAGTGTGTGTTTTCTGCTTGCCATGAAAATTCTTGAGAAACTAAAGTGTGAGATGGAGAGTATATTGTGGTGTACTTAATGGGTGTAGCAATGTATGAGGTATAGCAGGATAAAAAAGTGGAAAACCGCTACTAAATGGGTTAGCTTGAAAAGCTCAATTAAGAATGTATTAATGTATTAAAGAGAGTCTTGTCTCACTGGGTCTGTGACAGTCTGGTCTTGTCTATGTAAACTGTTAATGGGTCATATGTAGTCTCTGGTTCTAGCATGCGGAGAACAACTTTAATTTTAGGACTTTATGAAGAAAAGAAGGGATATTGGAATTATACATAAAAACAGCCTAGAATTTCAGTATTTTTGTTTTTTTGCTTCTACCAAATATAAATGCAGTTTTCTGAGGATCAGAATCTCAAAATATATGGTCTTTTGAGGAGTTCTGCTGTATCATCTATAATTTTTAAGATATTTTAAATGATACAATTAGCAATGTTTTTCATAGTCCTTTTTAATCAGAGTATAGTTGACTTACAGTGTTTTGTTAGTTTCAGGTGTACAGCAAAGGGATTCAGTTATACACACACATATATATGTATGTATCTATTCTTTTTCAGATTCTTTTCCCTTATAGGTTATTAAAAAATATTAAGTACATCATTTTTTAATTTGTTTTGTTTTCAGCCACTCTGAAGACAAGCTAATTTTCCTCTTTCAGCATATGTGCATGTTTACAAAAGGCCTTAACTAGTATTATATAAATACTAAGAGAATTGGAGTTGAGAGTCATGGAATTTGGGTTTTAGTCATGAATAAATTTATCCAATAATTATTGAGCACCTACTGCATTCTACATTATTGAAACAAGCATGGATCAGACCAGTCTCTGTCTTCTAAGGAAGTATAACTTTGTATGAGGTGGGTCAGTGTGTCAGGAGAAGCAGCTATAATCCACAAGGGAAGCGTCGTGAGAGAGGCAGGCACATCATCTTATAAAGCTGCAGATGAGGAGGGTTCAGCTGGCTTGGCTTAGTGTTTTTATGTCACTTTTACATCTCTATATTGTTCTTGAACATTTTAAGGCAGTTTCAAACACAATCACATTTCTTATACTTTTACCAGTAATTAGCCTCATGATATTGATAAAGCTTCTCTGAGCTTTAATTTTCTGTAAGTAAAAGTGAAGGAATTTCTCAACCTTTATAATCTCCTCTAATTCTAATACTTTAAGTAGAAGTAGATAAAATGAAATTAGTTACTCTGCGCCATATCTTGCAACAGTGCTCATACCCAACCCCAGAAATCTAAAGTTAATAAGCTCCAAAATAAGAAGTAATGTTGAGAAGGCCCAGAATGTATGTTGCTTCATGGGCCACTATGTTTTTCTTTATGCATGTCTGGACTTTCAAGCGTGGGCACTGAGATGAGTTCTTAGTTATACATTAGCTATTTTTGAATGAGATCAGTGAGGATGTTCCCTTAGTAATTAGGGATTAAAGCTTTTTGGTGCCTGTGTTGGGAATGAAGCCAGATTTTCTGGTCTTTTGGGCATCATTATCCACCTGTTTCCCATCATTCTTCCATGAGAGGGATAGTCCTTCTTTTCACAGTTCACAATTCCAAATTACCAAATTACCAATTCCAAGTTATTTATTTACACCAGAAAACAGTTATAGTATATACTTTGTTGGGAGAGTTTTTCTGGTACCAGAAACTCTACCAAACTTACATTAATATGACATTTCAATAGCTGTTTTACTCAGACCATAATTTTCTTTGCTTCCGTCTTTCCCTTGTAACTGTATGGCAAAATCCTAACCTGGATGAACCAAACGATGACTTTCTGTCTATGCCTGAGAGAACCTTTACTCTCCTCAAGACTGAACCCCATCACTTCCCATTCACTCTCCACTTTCAGCAGATGTTCTTTCTTCTTCACAGTGAAACAGAAAATAGTAGATGAGAAAGCTCTTGCTTCTTGTTACCAAACCAACAAACACACTTCCATCCATCTCCAACTCTTTCTTCTCTTTGGTTATATTCGAGTGCTTTCTCCGCTTCTACCTCCTATCTAAGGTTTCTCCTTTCAATTTTGTTTGTTTCCCTTTGCCTTCCAAAGAAACTTATCCTTTTGATTTTACTGCCCTTTCTTGAGTATTAACACTTTGTCCCTCAATGGTGTACTTACTGGCAGCAATTAATTATTTGCAGGTCCATTCACCTCTTAAAAAAACACATTTCGTCCATCTCATCCAAAATACTCTCCTGTCATCCTTACTTCCCCTTCATTTCCCAGCCTCTCTCTCAGTGGAGTTGGATCTACCTGCAGTTTTCTATTTCCTCAACTCTCAACTCACTCACTCCTTAACCTATTCCAATCTGACTCTTGCTAAGTTCAGTAGTCACCTTCATGTTGCCAATTGCAATGGATAGTTTGTTATTCTTTTTTGAATTTTATTTTATTTTATTTTTATACAGCAGGTCTTTATTAGTTATCAGTTTTACACATATTAGTGTATATATGTCAATCCCAACGCCCAATTCATCCCCCCCCACCCCCCTGCCGCTTTCCCCCCTTGGTGTCCATACGTTTGTTCTCTACATCTGTGTCTCAATTTCTGCCTTGCAAACCAGTTCATCTGTACCATTTTTCTAGGTTCCACATATATGCATTAATGTACGACATTTGTTTTTCTCTTTCTGACTTACTTCACTCTGTATGACAGTCTCAACAAATGACACAATTTCGTTCCTTTTTATAGCTGAGTAATATTCCATTGTATATATGTACCACATCTTCCTTATCCATTTGTCTGTCGATGGGCATTTAGGTTGTTTCCATGACCTGGCTATTGTAAATAGTGCTGCAGTGAACATTGGGGTGCATGTGTCTTTTAGAATTATGGTTTTCTATGGGTATATGCTCCGTAGTGGGATTGCTGGATCATGTAGTAATTCTATTTTTAGGTTTTTTTTTTGCGATACGTGGGCCTCTCACTGTTGTGGCCTCTCCCACTGCGGAGCACAGGCTCTGGATGCGCAGGGTCAGTGGCCGTGGCTCACGGGCCCAGCCACTTCGCGGCATGTGGGATCTTCCCGGACCGGGGCACGAACCCGTGTCCCCTGCATCGGCAGGCGGACTCTCAACCACTACACCACCAGGGAAGCCCTCTATTTTTAGTTTTTTAAGGAACCTCCATATTGTTCTCCATAGTAACTGTATCAATTTACATTCTCACCAACAGTGCAAGAGGGTTCCCTTTTCTCCACACCCTCTCCAGCATTTGTTGTTTGTAGATTTTCTGCTGACGCCCATTATAATTCGTGTGAGGTGGTACCGCATTGTAGTTTTGATTTGCATTTCTCTAATTAGTGACGTTGAGCAGCTTTTCATGTGCTTCATGGCCATATGTATGTCTTCTTTGGAGAAATGTCTATTCAGGTCTTCTGCCCATTTTTGGATTGGGTTGTTTGTTTCTTTAATATTGAGCTGCATGAGCTGCTTGTATATTTTGGAGATTAATCCTTAGTCCGTTGATTCGTTTGCAAATATTTTCTCCCATTCTGAGGGTTGTCTTTTGGTCTTGTTTATGGTTTCCTTTGCTGTGCAAAAGCTTTAAGTTTCATTAGGTCCTATTTATTTATTTTTGTTTTTATTTCCATTACTCTAGGAGGTGGATCAAAAAAGATCTTGCTGTGATTTATGTCAAAGAGTGTTCTTCCTATGTTTCCCTCTAAGAGTTTTATAGTGTCTGGTCTTACATTTAGGTCTCTAATCCATTTTGAGTTTATTTTTATGTATGGTGTTAGGGAGTGTTCTAAATTCATTCTTTTACGTGTAGCTGTCCAGTTTTCCCAGCACCACTTATTGAGGAGGCTGTCTTTTCTCCATTGTATATTCTTTCCTCCTTTATCAAAGATAAGGTGACCATAAGTGTGTTGGTTTATCTCTGAGCTTTCTATCCTGTTTCATTGATCAGTATTTCTGTTTCTGTGCCAGTACCATACTGTCTTGATTACTGTAGCTTTATAGTATAGTCTGAAGTCAGGGAGTCTGATTCCTCCAGCTCCATTATTTTTCCTCAAGACTGCTTTGGCTATTCAGGGTCTTCTGTGTCTCCATACAAATTTTAAGACTTTTTGTTCTAATTCCGTACAAAATACCATTGGTAATTTGATAGGGATTGCATTGAATCTGTAGATTGCTTTGGGTAGTATAGTAATTTTCACAATATTGATTCTTCCAATCCAAAACATGGTATATCTCTCCATCTGTTGGTATCATCTTTAATTTCTTTCATCAGTGTCTTATACTTTTCTGCATACAGGTCTTTTGTCTCCCTAGGTAGGTTTATTCCTAGGTATTTTATTCTTTTTGTTGCAGTGGTAAATGGGAGGATTTCCTTAATTTCTCCTTCAGATTTTTCATCATTAGTGTCTAGGAATGCAAGATATTAAAAAATTTGTATCCTGTAACATTACCAAATTAATTGATTAGCTCTAGTAGTTTTCTGGTGGCATCTTTAGGATTCTCTGTGTATAGTATCATGTCATCTGCAAACAGTGACAGTTTTACTTCATCTTTTCTAATTTGTATTCCTTTTATTTCTTTTTCGTTGATTGCTGTGGCCAGGGCTTCCAAAACTATGTTGAATAATAGTGGTGAGAGTGGGTATCCTTGTCTTGTTCCTGATCTTAGGGGAAATGGTTTCAGTTTTTCACCATTGAGAATGGTGTTTGCTGTGGGTTTGTCGTATATTGCCTTTATTATGTTGAGGAAGGTTCCCTCTATGCCCACTTTCTGGAGAGTTTTTATCATAAATGGGTGTTGAATTTTGTCAAAAGCTTTTTCTGCATCTATTGTGATGGTCATATGGTTTTTATTTTTCAGTTTGTTAATATGGTGTATGACATTGATTGATTTGCGTATATTGAAGAATCCTTGCATCCCTGGGCTAAATCCCACTTGATCATGGTATATGATCCTTTTAATGTGTTGTTGGATTCTGTTTGCTATTATTTTGTTGAGTATTTTTGCATCTGTATTTATCAGTGATATTGGTCTGTAATTTCCTTTTTTTGTAGTATCTTTGTCTGGTTTTGGTATCAGGGTGATGGTGGCCTCATAGTATGAGTTTGGGAGTGTTCCTTCCTCCTCAATTTTTTGGAAGAGTTTGAGAAGGATGGGTGTTACCTCTTCTCTAAATTTTTGATAGAATTCACCTGTGAAGCCATCTGATCCTGGACGTTTTTTTGTTGGAAGATTTTTAATCACAGTTTCAATTTCAGTTCTTGTGATTGGTGTGTTCATATTTTCTATTTCTTCCTGGTTCAGTCTTGGAAGGTTATACCTTTCTAAGAATTTGTCCATTTCTTCCAGGTTATCCATTTTATTGACATAGAGTTGCTTGTAGTAGTCTCTTGGGATACTGTGTATTTCTGTGGTGTCTGTTGTAACTTCTCCGTTTTCATTTCTAATTTTATTGATTTGAGTCCTCTCCCTCTTTTTCTTGATGGGTGGCTAATGGTTTATCAATTTTGTTTATCTTTGCAAAGAACCAGCTTTTAATTTTATTGATCTTTGCTATTGTTTTCTTTGTTTCTATTTCAT
Source organism: Lagenorhynchus albirostris (assembly GCF_949774975.1). NCBI lineage: Eukaryota > Metazoa > Chordata > Mammalia > Artiodactyla > Delphinidae > Lagenorhynchus > Lagenorhynchus albirostris. The sequence continues at coordinate 33,189,364 of NC_083097.1, read as the reverse complement.
TTATTTCTGTTCTACTCTTTATGATTTCTTTCCTTCTACTAACTTTGGGTTTTGTTTGTTCTTTTTCTTCTTCCTTTAGGTGTAAGGTTATATTTTTTATTTGAGATTTTTCTTGTTTCTTGAGGTAGGCTTGTATAGCTATAAATTTCCCTCTTAAAACTGCTGTTGCTGCATCCCATAGGTTTTTGATCGTCATGTTTTCATTGTCATTTGTCTCTAGGTATTTTTGATTTCGTCTTTGATTTCTTCAGTGATCTCTTGGTAACGTATTGTTATGTATTTAGTAACGTATTGTTTAGCCTCCAAGTGTTTGTGCTTTTTACATTTTTTTCCCTGTAATTCATTTCTATCTCATAGCTTTGTGGTTAGAGAAGATGGTTGATATGATTTCAGTTTTCTTACATTTACTGAGGCTTGATTTGTGACCCAAGATGTGATCTATCCTTGGGAATGTTCTGTGTGCACTAGAGAAAAAAGTGTAATCTGCTGTTTTTGGGTGAAATGTCCTATAAATATCAATTAAATCTGTCTGGTATATTGTGTCATTTAAAGCTTCTGTTTCCTTATTTATTTTCATTTTGGATGATCTGTCCATTGGTGTAAGTGAGGTGTTAAAGTCCCCCACTATTATTGTGTTACTGTCAGTTTCCTCTTTTATAGCTGTTAGCAGTTGCCTTATGTATTGAGGTGCTCCTATGTTGGGTGCATATATATTTAGAATTCTTATATCTTCTTCATGGATTGATCTCTTGATCATTATGTAGTGTCTTTCCTTGTCTCTTGTAACATTCTTTATTTTAAAGTCTATTTTATCTGATATGAGTATTGCTACTCCAGCAGCTTTGTTTTGATTTCCAGTTGCATGGAATATCTTTTTCCATCCCCTTACTTTCAGTCTGTATGTGTCCCTAGGTGTGAAGTGGGTCTCTTGTAGACAGCATATATTTAGGTCTTGTTTTTGTATCCATTCAGGAAGCCTGTGTTTTTTGGTTGGAGCAATTAGTCCATTCACTTTTAAGGTAATTATCGCTATGTATGATCCTATGACCATTTTCTTAACTGTTTTGGGTTTGTTTTTGTAGGTCCTTTTCTTCTCTCGTGTTTCCCACTTAGAGAAGTTCCTTTAGCATTTGTTGCAGAGCTGGTTTGGTGGTGCTGAATTCTCTTAGCTTTTGCTTCTCTGTAAAACTTTTGATTTCTCCCTCAAATCTGAATGAGATCCTTGCCTGGTAGAATAATCTTGGTTGTAGATTCTTCCGTTTCATCACTTTAAGTATATCATGCCAGTCCCTTCTGGCTTGTAGAGTTTCTGCTGAGAAATCAGCTGTTAACCTTATGGGCGTTCCCTTGTATGTTATTTGTCATCTTTCCCTTGCTGCTTTCCATAATTTTTCTTTGTCTTTAATTTTTGCCTATTTGATTACTATGTGAATCGGTATGTTTCTCCTTGGGTTTTTCCTGTATGGGAGTCTCTGCGCTTCCTGGACTTGGGTGTTTTTTTTCTTTCCCATGTTAGGGAAGTTTTCGAGTGTAATCTCTTCACATATTTTCTGTGGTCCTTTCTCTCCCTCGGACCCCTGAAATGAGAATGTTGTTGCATTTAATGTTGTCCCAGAGGTCTCTTAGGATGTCATCATTTCTTTTCATTCTTTTTTCTTTATTCTGTTCCGCAGCAGTGAATTCCACCATTCTGTCTTCCAGGTCACTTATGCGTTCTTCTGCCTCAGTTATTCTGCTATTGATTCCTTCTAGTGTATTTTTCATTTCAGTTATTGTATTGTTCATCTCTGTTTGTTTGTTCTTTAATTCTTCTAGGTCTTTTTTAAACATTTCTTGCATCTTCTCGATCTTTGCCTCCATTCTTTTTCCGAGGTCTTGGATCATCTTCACTATCCTTATTCTGAAATCTTTTTCTGGAAGGTTTCCTATCTCCACTTCATTTAGTTGTTTTTCTGCAGTTTTATCTTGTTCCTTCATCTGGTACATAGCTCTCTGCCTTTTCATCTTGTCTGTCTTTCTGTTAATGCAGTTTTTGTTTCACAGGCTGCAGGATTGTAGTTCTTCTTGCTTCTGCTCAGTTTCAATTAGTTTTAAACGCTTAAGCATCATCCAACATTATTGACTACTCCTCATTTATTGAAATTAACTTTTCCTTGGTAATGGAAGTAATATATCCTGGTTTTCCCACCTCCCTCTTTGGCATTTCATCTCACATCTCATTAGGGACTTTTTCACCTCATGTTAGCCATTAATTTTGGAATTCCTCAAATCTCATTTGTAGGCCTGTTTCCTTCTTATTCTACACACTTATCTTAAGAAATCTTACCCTCATCGATGGCTTCAGTCACCATGCATCTATATACTGATGACTCCCAGATTTGTTTTTCTAGGCCAGACCCATTTTCTAACCATTCATACATTTAGGCATCTCTCAAATCTAAGGGTTAACTTGTCACTCTCCCCTGTCCCCCAACATAAATCCAATGTATTTACCTAGTTTATTTACAGATAGATATTAATTCTATAATAGCTCTGTCAAAGTCTATTTATCTCATCATAACCTTGGTTCAAGTTGCCATTTCCCTGCCTGGACAACTCTAATTATTGTCTCACTGTTGTTACTAAATATATATTTAACAGGATGTGCAATGGGACTTCTCTAATTGTTTTGGAAATTTTGCCAAAACTCCAAAGTGGAGAAAATTAGATGAAAGGTACTCCTTAATTCTGATGTGCTCCTGGTTATCTCTGTAATTTGTTAGACAATCCACTTCATGATATCATCCAGCTTACATAAGAGAACTCTGGAATTTACTAAGGAGTTTCAGAGATGAAGAAAGTATTTCTAGAACCCAGATACTCTCAGCATAAGGATATTATTCTTAGTTTTTGGAGTTTATAATTTCTCAGTTTATTCAATCTGGCAGTGATATAACAGATTATTAAAAAACATCATGGCTATTTTAGAGCTAATTTTATTTGCTTACCTCTCTCCTAAGACTCTTGCCATTCCCTCTGACTGTAGGCTTTATCTTCCACTTGGAGTAAAGGTTTTACTGCTTTTCTAGCTTCTGAATTTTTAGATATAGTTTTATAGAGATTGGCATACCTTTAGAGGCAAAATTCTGTAGCCTCTCTTTACCTTGCAGTTCTCACACCTTACAGAAATGATTTGAAGTATTCACCATTAACCATAATATGTATGTGAGGTCATGAAAGCAGCCAGTGAGGAGAAATTCCTCTTGAGATTTCAGTTCCTCTATTCATGATCTATCTTTCGTACTTTGACCATAAGAAGTGCCAACTCAGTTTGTTTTCCCGTAAACTATAATTTCCCAGAATTATCCAACAATTATACAGTTTTAAAAGTCATGTGGAAATGCATCTCTTGTCTGCTTAATTGTATTCTTGTTGTGGTTACTGATTGTTTGACAACATCAGAACATTCTTCTATCATCCGTCTTCCCAGCACAGCCTCTGCAGGGAAGCTACATTCTTAGTTCCATAAAACTCACCTAGATAAAAGGGGAAAATTAGATACACTGGGCAAGGACAAGAATATTGGAAATTAATGCTGATTCTTTCAAATATACTGATCTTTTTGATCTTCTCTACTAAGCCAAATGGCATTTGTTACATAAGTTTTTCAAAAAGTACAAGTATCAAAGACATCTGCAGATGTGGGAGGTTGTAAATGACTGTACGTGTAATTTTTTCCAACCATAGATGGTTCATAAATTGTAATAAAATACAGCATACATTGTATCTTCGTGAAATACATCACATTTATGAGGGTCTCTTTGATGAATTGGACCATACAGAGTGCATTGCAAGAGACAATGGAGAGTACATGGCGAGTGTCATTGTGGCTACATAAAAGTTTTGTTTGAAGCCACGAAAATTAAAACAATAATTATTTTTGTTTTCCATGATACAGGATGGCTTTAAGTCTCAGAACATGGTTGGGGAAGACAGGAGAATGTACTAGCACATTTCACAGCAACAAGTGTTGCCTGAATAAGATGCATCAAATCACACTTATTTAATTTAAAGTAACTCAGAGATGTCAGTATAAAAGATAGCATATTTATAATTTCAACAACTGATTTGTTTTGAGCTGTCTCATTATTTAAACGTTCCAACAAATCAGAATACTGGATTTTTAAGACAATGAAAATCATTCTATCAGTTAGGTTTTGTTCCTCTTGAAGAAAGACCTATATAGATAATTTATTTTAATACTTAAAATAGCATTTATATCCTTGTTTTTTGTAACTCCAAAGAGTTTATACTTCAAACACAATCTTTATAAACTATGTAGCTCATGACAGGTGCACAGTTAGCTATTAACCAGAGATTTCAGGAAGCATAATCAATCAGAATAATAATTCCTATCTAAAAGGGGAGAAGGGCTTCCCTGGTGGCGCAGTGGTTGAGAGTCCGCCTGCCGATGCAGGGGACACGGGTTCGTGCCCCGGTCTGGGAAGATCCCGCATGCCGAGGAGCGGCTGGGCCCGTGAGCCATGGCTGCTGAGCCTGCGCGTCCGGAGCTTGTGCTCCGCAATGGGAGAGGCCACAACAGTGAGAGGCCCGCGTACCACACACACACACACACACACACACACAAAATAAAATGAAATAAAATAAAAGGGGAGGAAAAATCCTTTTATCAGTTGTCAAATAAATTTAGAGTGGGCAATATGCTTATTAACTTGAATTATTTGGATAATTGGGGACTTTAAAATTGATTTGTAGTACTTTAGTGAAAATGGCAGTTTAAAGACTTTTGAAAATTCTTTCCTCCAAAAGGCAATGAGAAAACTGGCAAAAATTGTCAGAATCAAAATTTTCAGAACTCTGGAAATTAATAAAAGGCAATCCGAGTACATTTATTCAAGAAGCGCGGCTGAATCTCAGTAAGAACAGAGCACTCTGTGATTTTTAACTTATCATAATCCCACCTTCTAATCTCCAGCTCTGTGGTAGACTTGAAAACCATCACTGTGTAATCACAGTGAAATCAGCAGCCTGACAGCAACTGGAAGGGGTATAAATGGGTAGTAGCTCCTTCAAGAACTAGTTTCCAGAGCATTGCCATTTTTTTTCCTATTTGGTTGTTCACCAGGAGATCCTGCCTGCAAAACTGTCATTATTTGAGCTCAGTCAGAGATTACCAGTGCAAAAAAGCCTCTTCTCTGAGGGTACTTGTCAAAAACAAAGGAAATTTCTTAATTGCACAGCTGCCTGATGCAGTGGGTAACTATTGGGGCAAACAATATATCAGCCATAAAGCTGTAAAGGAAAATTGAGGAAATAAGATTTCCACAGGGGCTTTGAAAAGTGTTAACATATTCCTGGGAGTCTATAATGCCATGTACATGCATAGAGATGTGAGTATGCTCAGAAAAGACCCAAGAAGGCCCTAGGTTTTCACTTCTGGTTCTTTTTGAGTCTCTGTGCAAGCAGGAAGTGAAGGCCAAGACAGAGTTTTCAAGTGCTGGGCTAATTGTGGTAAAGTATTACTGGAGCTTAGTGAGAATTGGAGCCATAAAGAAGGGGTCACCCAGGAGGAACTTTAACATCCCATTAGCCAAACCTAGCTGGAAGCCAGGTGGTTTGGGAACCCAGGATGTGTCCAAATCTAAGACAACAGTACCCATAGAGGTAGGTCTAGCTCTTGCCATAATGCATTTGTCAATTAAGAGGAAATGCTGACAAAACTTCTTTTGGAAGATTGTCAGACTCCGGGGGAAAATAATCAAAGCCCTCAGAGAAGCAAAATGATCCCAGGTTGTCATAGACTGGACGGCAGCAAGGGGATTGGCTGCAAATGGACACAAAGTTTTTGGGATAACGGAAATATTTTATATCTTGATTGTAGTGTTGGTTAAATAATTGTATATTTGTCAAAACTCTTTCAACTGTACACTTAAAGCTGGTAAACTTTTTGTATGGAAATATGCTTCAATAACCTAGACTTAAAAAAAAGAAAAATGCCTTCTAAATAATAAGACAAACAACACAACTGATAATGGGCAAGAAAATAAAAAAGACAATTTATAGGAGAGAGAACTTTAATGGCTCTCCGTTACCCACAAAAATAAGAAAGTATTCAAACCCTAGAATAGTCAGTAATATTTAACTTTATACAATATTGGGTAACACTTCATATCCTATTGACAAAAATTTTGAATATGTGTTGTGTAAAATGTGGAAAAGTTAAGACTTCAGGGTAGGAATGTAATTTGGAAAAATACTCTTAGAAAACAATATAAGAGGATCTTGAAAATGATATATGTCCATTCCATATGACCCAGCAATTCCATTTCTAGGCATATACTATGAAAAATTTTGTATCTCTATAATAGGAAATCTGAATAAGGAGCTTATACCAGCCTTGCAGTTTTTCTACTTGCACTTTTCTGAATCTGTAAAAGATCTTCATATGGTTGGCTCTCCTTTTCATCAGTGTTAGTAGAAACATTGCTTCTACTGTGAGGCCTTCCCTAACTATCCAATGTAAATTAGAACTTTTTCCTACCTAGCAGGAGAGCAATGACCTTTTCTACCTCCTTTTGTAAATAGGACCTCTAACAGAGCCTGGCATATTAGACACTCAAATATTTAATGAGTGATAATATTGCTTGTTAAAGCAAAATACTGGAGACAAATTAAATGTACATCAATATTAGATGCCATTATATCAGATATAAAAATAACTAGAAATTAAAGAGTATGCACTATGTAAAAAACAGTGCTAAGTGAAATAAATCAAATTGTCAATGTCAAATTGTATGGTTAGTATTAAACCATTTAATGTAACTTTAAAAGCAGCATCCTCTAGACATTGCTACTCAAAATATGTTCTGAGAATCATTGTGGGTGTGTGGACTGTTCCTTATGGCCCATTATGAGAAATCAGGAATGAGTTCAGAAATTTTATGGCTATTTGATATTGCCACAACATCCAAGTATGCATTCAGTGGATTTGTCTCATTTAACAATTAAGATATAGACTAGTTTAGTGTAGTTGAACTCACTAGTGGATTGCTTGTGGCTCAAGCTACGTATCACAAACCTATGGTAGCATCAGACATGGTCTGCAACAGATTGTGGAAAACACAAAAGTAAAAACTAGAACACTTTACTCTTCATTATATTATATATATTCATTATATTCAATATTCAATATTCGTTTTATATATTCAATAGATATACATGGCTTTCAGACAATATATTGTTATGCCTATGTATGAGAAGTATGAACACTGGAAAAATACAGACACTAAGTTCATGCAGTGATTGTAGGTATGTGCAGGATTGGTAGAAGGAGACTAGGAAATGAAAATAAATGAGGTTTTATGTTTATCTAGTATGCTTTAATCTACTTATTAAAAGAAAGATAAGGCAAATGTGACAAGCAGTTATTAATTCTGGGTGTAGGGTATTTGTTTTTTTATATTATGATTTACACTTTTATGCATTTTTCTCAAAATAAAACTAATAAATAAGAAAGGAATTCTTCCAAATTAGAACAGGAAGTCAACTGGCTCCAAGAAGAATGTCCTTAACAAGAGGAATGGAGTGGATTCTAGTAATGGAAAAATCAACTAAAGAGCTGGGAGGCATTAATGAAACGGTGAAATAACATCTGCTTCTTATCTCACAAAAGGGAGAAAAAGCCAGTTGGTTTCCAAGGGGAAATAAAAAGCTCCATGAGAAGTACATGGTTCAGATTTCAAGAAAATGATCATATGGTTTTACAGATCAAAAGCAGTGTAAGGAAAGAGCCATAGTTTTCCTAGTATGTTAGGAAGATCTTTACATGGCACAAAGATTGTGACATTTAAAACAAAGAGAAGAAAAGGTATCCCAAAGCTTGCTGGGTTCTGTAGTAAATATTTACACAGTCATGATAATGGAAATACTATTTATTGTTTTTCAATGTTTTGAGTTCTATAAAACAAATATGGATGATTTAAATATGGTGACAAAATAGGTAATTTGGAGCAATCTTTCTATTGAGGACAATGGGAAAATCTGGTCAAAATACATTTAAAAGTGTACTTAAAGTAACTGAAATGCTAACAAGGTATGAGAATTACCAGGCCAGTATTTGGGAGCGAATAAAGGATCTGCACATAAGGATATTTTTCTCCTGGGTATAGTCGCTGATTCTGTGGTGGACAAACATGAGGCCCAGCAGCATTTTTGACAGTGAGGTTAATAAGGGATACACTGGCGTCCAGATTTCCCAGGTGGGATTTGTAAACCCTGATGAGTTCAATTACACTGGGTTGAGATCCCAAATGTTGTTGCATTAAAGGGGTAAGGGGGAACAAGTGAGTCTTGCAAACATAGACAAGTAAACCATTGGGATAGAATAGAAAGCTTAGAAACAGACCAGTGTACATAAGGACATTCGATTTATGGCAAAGTCACAAAGGATGAGTCTTAACAAGTGATAATGAGAAAATTGGATATCCATAAGGGAAAAAAAGCAGGTCAGTCTGATTCTTACCTCATACCATACATAAAAATAAATTCTAGATGGATGAATTTTAAATCTAAACATGAAAGGTAAACCAATAAAATTCTATAATATAGTATAAGATACCATTTTCATGAATTTGTAGTAGGAAAATAAGTAAAATACAAAGCACTGTCCTTAATGGACAAGACTGATAAACTTGTCTACATTAGAAACAAGAACTGCTGTCAATCAAGAGACATCAAATTGAAACATCAAGATAAAGAATTAGAGAAAATATTTACAACACATATAACTGACAAAACATCATATCTAATACATATACATGTTTTCGTTTGGATTTACCCTGAAGTGGACCCTGACAAGAGGATTTGAGTATACATAGTTTACATGTGGGCTAATCCTAAGAAGCACTTGTAGGACCTGAGGAAATGAGACAGGGAAGGGGAGAGGGGCACTACAGCACATTAATGAGCAGATTTTTGCAATTTTGCTCTATTACCATCCCCATTCTTTTGTCTGAGTCCTTGAGCTTGCAAAGTAGGAAGACTGAATGGGGTTGCAGTGTCAGCAACTCTTATACTTAAGAATTTTCCCAGTCCATCTATGTATAAAACAAGTGCAAATAAAACATGAGATAAAGATCAAGAAGAAATAAAAGACAAAAACAGCGAAAAACAAATAGTTCAGTTTTGGAAATCAATTTTAGTGGGTAAAGGTATCTTGGTTGCTTGGTAGAGGCAAAAGCTCTGAAAGGTGATGTGTAATCCATTTCCTTAAATTCACTTTTAATTATTAACCACAAAAATACCTTAGAACTACTAAGAATAACATTACTGTTGGGCATCAAGCAATTTTAATGTCTGTCTCCAGATTTCAGGGAAAAGTTTCTTCTGGACATTACCCTTATTATAAACTATTTTGCTGTGAATGTTATAACTTGCTACAATATTGATGGTCCAAGACCATCAACTGGGAATTCTTGTTTATTGTCACCCTAGACATATTTTCTGCCATCTCGAAAGTTCCTAACAGGAGTTTTCATTACATGAAGTCAAGTAGAGTATCATGAAAAATGGTAGATATTAAACACTGATAGTTAAAACACAGTGCATTAGAGAGCCATAAATCAGCAGGAATAGTAGTAGACATAAATAGGGAGATTTTCTTTCTAATGCACTATTATAAACATGCAGTCAAATGGCATGGGAGGCTACTGAGTGTATTCATTTCCTTTTGTAGCAGTTACAATCTTCCATCCTTGTGTGAAGCCATAAGGACACAGGGCTGATGCAGAGAATGCTGCTCTGAGTATCTCATGATCTGTGGTGTGACTCAAGCCCAGAGTCTAATGTAAGTTTAGCTCATAGGCACAACCAGACCCCCATTAACATTTGCAAAAAGGACTGTCTTGTGAATTATGCAGTGATTTCCAGCCTGTTAAAAGAACTTCATAAAAGAAATTCTTGGAAAAGTATCAGTTTGATGTGCCATTGTTTAAATGCCCTAGGGAACTGAATGCTCTACAGACATCACTGCTGGAAAAAGTGTTGTGAATGACTTTGAAGTGAGTCGTGTGTGTATCATTAGCCAATTAGCAGAAACTACTTCTTATGTGGCTGGGCACAGTGAATCTTAGTTAAAGAACAGTGAGTGTACTGCAAAGATTAGCTGTTCCAAAATAAATTTCCCAAGGGGCCTGTGAGCCCCAGCTGGAGTGACATGACAGTCTCACTTTATTGTGAAATAATATCCTATTAATTAAGAACTGAAGCAAAAATTGGTGTACTGTCATCCAACCATCTCCAAGCTAAACATATTGAATAAATCAGTAGCCTAGCTTGTCCAAAATGCAACGCTTGTTTTTTTAAAATATTTTACTTTTAAAAAGTTGTGAGGAATTCGAGGCACGTTTCATGAGCAGAATGCAGTGGGACAAACGTCAGAAGGTCTGGTTCTCAGAGCCATGTCTAGCCACAAGCTGACTGGGTGACTCTGGCAAACTGTTTTTCTCTGATAAGTTTATCTTCCAGTAGGAGTTCTGTGGCACCATATAAGTTTTAAGATCCCATCCAGTTCTCAAATTCTATTAAAATGTATGGTATGAAATTGCAATATTTGACTGACTTTGCCTTCAGAAATCCTATATCATGTGGTTCAACCTGAATTATTATAATATTGAGAGGATTTATGGATGCCTGTAAAAATCTCCTTTGAGACTTTTTGACATGGAAGATTGAATATCCTAATTTATGACTACAAGTAATGTAACCAAGCAAGAAGCATTGTGTGCCCCTGGCATGTAAAGCAAAGTAAGGGTTTACTGCAGGGTACCAAGCAAGTGAGTGGGAGACAAGCCTGGTCTTTGAGTTAGGGGTTTTCAAAAGGGGATGAACAAAGAGGCTGGGATTAATCATCGTCATGTGACATTTCTTAATCATAGTTTCAGGAGTCAGAATGTCTATGGTTTATGGTGGTCTATGGCTTGGAGGTCTGTGAGATCATCTTACCCTGGAGAAACAACCTGAGTTGATCCTTTAACAATGTTATTGACAACGGCAATTTTAGTCATCTGACTCTGGTTGACTGGTGTTCAATTAGCATAGGATTGGGGTCAGAGGGGACAAGAAAGGGAATAAAGTTTTTCATAGAGAGGTTAATCATAAACTCAGCAGGGGAACTCAATCTTAGGGGCACTCGGCTTCAATCCCCCCTTATGTTTCAATTTTCCCCAAATCTTAGAAAGAAAGGGGCGACGACTGCTCTGGTTACTTCCTGCTGAAACACAGCATAGTTCTGCCTCAATTTGTTGAATGGAAATTCTGTACACCAAGCCACAAATATTCCCATGTTCCAGGTTTTGGATCCGAATCTTACCTGATTAAGATCTTAGTCCCTTGGTACACCATTTTGATGCAACAGCTTAAAGCACATTTTATAATCAGGTACCCAATTAGAAGTAGAAGGAAGAGTGACAGCCTGCACTTTAATAAACCTTGGAAAATAAATCTTATTCTCTGGGGAATCCAGAAGAATATTCCTGAAAACTAGCCTGGACCTGGCACTTCTGTGTAGACTTATAGCCAGGTAGCCAACTGCCTAATTCTATGTAAGTAGGTTTTAACTTCTGATGTGTTTTTTTTTTTAAGATTTTTTTTTGATATGGACCATTTTTAAAGTCTTTATTGAATTTGGTACAATACTGCTTCCGTTTTATTTATTTTTTTTTTATTTTTTTTTGCCATAAGGCACCTGGGACCCCAGCTCCCTGCACCCCTGCACTAGAAGGCGAAGTCTAAACAACTGGTCCACCAGAGAACTCCTCTGATGTGTTATTAATATATACATTACAGGAGCTATTGGCCACAACATATATGTCTTCTTTTTCTGCTGAAATCTAGTAAAAAGCAATTTTAGTGTCTAGTACTAGTCTTGCTGAAAAATATAATGCCTTCTGCTGGGAGGGTGTGGCTTAAGCTATCTTGCTTATTACTACTCCTAAAGTAGGAAAAAAATTTGAGAGTTACAAGAGGAGACCTTGAGACCAAAATGTTGCAGTTGGCTGTTGTTTTGAAAATGGCTGGGGGTGTCCTTGATTCTGATACAATTCAGAAAATTCAGGTACTCAGTAATACAGGAACACATCTGAAGCCACATCTACAATGGCCACCCAGCTCTATTTTGGATGCCTGAATCACAGTTTCTCTATTTTGATTTTTAAAATGCATTCTTTTTCCTAATGGTTAAAGCAGATGTACAATGCATGTTTGATAGGCCACAAAACAGGTTGTTCTGGTTAGCATAAAGTTTAAGTCAGGTCATATATAAGCCAGAATGACTTTCCCATACCTCAAAATGTGGGAATTTCTTCTGTCATTTCCCCTTTGTTTGCAAATCTTTCAAAAGAAAGCATTGATGATCAAAATACTTATCCTTTAATGTCAGGGTGGTTGCCATGGATTCATGTCCCTTGGTGCTAGGCCTCCTTTTTGTTTGTTTGTTTATTTGCCTAGTTATCCATGTTGGAGGAAAACTAATCAGACATAGTGAACAAGCTCAGAGGTATGCTAATGGGGAAACATTTTATAGGCTATACAATCATTTTATAGGCTATACAATTTATCAGTTATACTGAATTGTCACACAAACATTGTGCATGTGCTTTTAGCAGTAGACTTAAAGCAAGCAGTGATACATGAGTAGTTATTCTCTGACAACTACACTAGAGAATTTTCTTCTCATCTTGAACATTGGGGGCAACAGTATGTGTAGGAGCAAAACAATAACTTTCAATTTTGATTGGGAGGTAAACATTTGGTAAACAATCTGTTGAATTAGTAGGATGATTCTTACAGGCCTGGTCTGGATTCTTGGATCAGTTGTCTACCACCACTGCTGTCATCTTTTTCTCATCCTGGTGTGGGTGTTGTTTGGGGTCAGTAGTCCTTTCTGTAGACCAGTCCAGTGCAGAGGCCCTTCTTAAGTGGGAAGTATGAATTCAAGAGTCAATTTCCTTCAGTTTTATTGAACACAAGCTAGTTAAGAGTACCTGATTAGGGTCCTTACATCTAGGTTAAAGACAGAGTCCTTTAAATGGTGTCATTTGCAGTACACATGATCACCTAGTTGTGGGTCATGGGGGCATCTGATCTTCATCCAAAGATAGATGAGTTTCAGAAGCAAATTTAGTATGTCCTTTTATTAATTTTTAAAAAATATTTTAGTTATTTGGTTTTTAAAAACTTATTTAATTTATTTTTATTTTTGGCTGCACGTGTGCTTCTCTAGTTGCAGCTAGCGGGTGCTACTCTTTGGTGCAGTACATGGGCTTCTCATTGCTGTGGCTTCTCTTGTGGAGCACGGGCTCTAGGCGCATGGGCTTCAGTAGTTGTGGCACATGGGTTCAGCAGTTGCATCTTGCGGGCCCTGGCACGGGCCCAGCTGCACCATGGCATGTGGGTTCTTCCCAGACCAGGGCTCGAACCTGCGTCCCCTGCACTGGCAGGCAGACTCTTAACCACTGCACCACCAGGGAAGCCCAAGAATGTCCTTTTATTAATTTAATTAAACTTTAAAATAATGCAACATAGCAATAAGGAGCATTCTAGGATGTAGGTAATAAGGACAAGACCTCAGTAGATACAAAACCTCAAAACAATTGGCACTAAAACATCCACTGAAACAATCTTTTTTTCTCTCTAAAATTACCCTCATTCCTACCAAATATAGCCAAATTAAGACTAATTTGTTTGCAAAATAAGTCTGGTTTCATTAAGCTTGGCTTGATATTATATACATAAGTAGAATTGATCATATAGGCTCTTTTATTTATTTTATTTTATTTTTTATTTTTAAGATTTTTTTTTGATGTGGACCATCTTAAAAGTCTTTATTGAATTTATTACAATATTGCTTCTGTTTTATGTTTTGGTTTTTTGGCCACGAGGCATGTGGGATCTTAGCTCCCTGACCAGGGATTGAACCCCTACCCCCTGCATTGGAAGGTGAAGTCTTAACCACTGGACTGCCAGGGAAGTCCCCCAGGCTCTTTTAAGTTACCTGTGCTGAAACTTTTTATAGGGAATCTCCGATTGAAAGTCTTCTCCAGGCTAGGAAACACATGTCAAGGACTGGCCATCAGATTCTGCTTGCAATATTCATAGATTTGGGTGAATTCCTCTCTTCTCAAGATCCCGAAAATATCTTGAGATTCCTACACCAGTCAGGAGGTGGCCTTCCTTATTTACCTGATAATGTTGTTGGCAACCTAAGAGTTTCCAATTTCTGGAGGGATCAGGTAGAGAGAAAATAAAAATGTTTCAATTCTGCTTACAAAGCTATAATTTACTAAATTGTAGTATTATAAATGGCTTAAGGGAAAAGGTTTCCTTATATCTGGAAAACACAGATTAAAAGCCAGCAATATTTCAGAAAAGAAAATATAAAAATTATAACTGTATTTATCTGTTCACTCGGTCTTATATAATTAATCCTTGATCTTAATCTTTTGTTAGCAGTTTATGAAGCCATCAGGCTTTAATTTCTTACCCAGTTCAGTGGTATGATCTGAAAGTTATCAGAAACCTGTACTCATCAAAAAGTTCTTCCTATGAATCTTCTGGAAGATGAAGCATTTTTGCAAAAGCATCACAGTGAAACAATAATTGTCTATGAATGAAAAATGACTTAAAGGCACAGTTAAAAACCTGATTACAATGCACTTGACAAAAAAACATGGTTACTGCTGTGGCATACAATATTTTAAGATAATAACTAGAAGCATGACTGATAAATTTTACTGGTACATACCAGATTTTTAAAAACTTCATATAATTTCTAGAACATTTATATTAATAACATTTACTCATATAGTATAACCTAAGAAAGTTTATCACCAGTCATTTGACAATGCTTCCCATGTAATTTATCATACCAAATCATCTTAATTAGTTTAATATTTCTTTGAGATGTTTCAGAGGTCATTTGAAGCATCCCAAAGTTAGCCAGAGGTCAAAAGAACTTCACCTAGAATTTGGTCCTTGGGAAGCTTGTCAAAAATATCAAAAAGGCTTTAAAACACTTGGTCAGATAGGATTATAGGTCTCTGTGAAACAGTACTTATTCACTTAACCAAAGTGACAATAAAAGATTTCAAGGGCAAATACAACAACAAGAAAATTACAACAGATCACTTAAAAGGCAAGGTAACTCATAATTTCTTATCAAAGGCAGCTCAACATTCCAAGAAAACTTTGTTCTCTTAACTAAGAGAAAACAAAATTCAGGTTTTGCATCTCTTTACCTTTAATATTAAAATTCATTCACTCAATTAAATTTATTTTAATTTTAGTCATTCTTGCCCAGACATAAAATTTCTTTCTGAAGATAATTTTTCCTCACAAACCTACAACTTTCTATATCCATATTAATTTATTCTTTATTTTTTCCCATTTAGAAATAAATAGCTTTAGAAAAAATTACTGACTTTTGCCTTAAGAAAATGCATTTCCATTCATTATACCTTCTTTTCCTGCATACAAAGATGATTTTTCATTAATTTTCAGTTTTAATTACATACATTAATTAAATTCTCAACTTTTAAAAACTTTAATTTCTAGTTAAAACTGAGTAAGCAATTATGAACTTTTACATTAGTATTCTGTAGATTGGCAAACTTATAAATACTATTTGTAGTTCCTAATAACACGTGTTTTTTTTAATAGAAAATATCTGTGTGACACCAAACATATTTATTAATAGTTCTAAATATCTTTAGTTTCTCTGTAAAAGGAAGCTTATGTTCAGTAATTAATGTTCCAGTGTCTTATTTCATTGGAAATGACCTAGGTATTCTATCATTTAATTTAATGTAGCAAAACTCTAAAATTTCAAGTTACCAAAATCTGGAAAGACTATTTTAAAGTAGACATTTCTAAAACATAATTATTCCTAAAAAGTTTACCTAAAAGCTCTTATCTGCTTTACATTTAATTTACTTACAAAAATTTCATTATATCAAATTATTTTTATACTTACTTTTATTGCACCTGAGTTTAGAAGTCAAATAAGATCTTATATCTGTTGAAAATTTGTCAGCAAGAAAAATAACTTTGGAGAGCTGGCATTCAACAGCCTACTTCCCAGAGTTACCATCATGATTAGGATTATGTGCTAAACTTTCCTGAACTCAATTTGAAAAGCCATAAGAAACAACAAGAGGTTCAAAATCTTATAATTAAAAACTGTGATTTCATTCATTTATCTTTATTTTGTAGGATTATTAAGAAAAATAAGTGACGTAGGTAGACTTTATGTTTATTTATTCAACAAACAGTGAGTGTCTGATGTGAAGCAAACGCTTTTTCAGATTTTGGGAATCACAGTGGTGAATGAGGGAGTACGTTTCTAATCTTCTTGGTGCTTATATGCCAGGGCCTGGAGCTAGATGATGATCATGTGAACAAGTAGATAAGCAAGACCACTGTAGCCTGTATAAGTATAAGAAGGAAATGAAGAGAGAGGACCTAGCAAAGGCCATTTAGGATTGGATGGACAAGATAAGAGAGGCCTCACTGAGGAGGAGAAATTTAAGCTGGGGCCTGAGGGAGGGTGATCAGTCATCCATTGAGGAGCTAAAAGATATTCTTTTGAAGCAGAGAGAATGATGAGAAGGAGAGAACTTGAATCATTCAAGGAATAAAGAAATTCAGTGTGGCTGGAGTACCAAGAGTAGGGAGAAGAGAGAAAGGTGTGTACATTGAGATATGTTTTCAAGGTAAGACTGGTAGGGCTAGGTGAGAAGGACGAGGGAATAATTGAGACTCACTCCGGATGGTACCTGTCTATCACCAAGTAGAAGTCTGGAGCTAATGGACAATTATCAGTACCTGAATCCAGTACCTTGCCTCCCGATTCTCTCTACTCATCTCTGCCAGAACTCAGCTGTACTTTCTCCTTGTGGGTTGCAATATTTTCTCCCCTGGGTAAAGCAGGAAATGATTTTATTTTTCTCTATGGACGTTCTCTAAGAAAAAGTTTAACTTATAAAACGGGAGATGTGGGTGCCACTTGGAAACAAGCCCTCTTTCTTAAAACATTACTACAAAAATACTTATTTACCATATGCTAATAAAAAAAATCCAGGCTACCATAGCCACACAGGTACTTGGGTAACTTTACCCAAAGCATATTCCTTTACATTAATTTACCCAATAATTAATTCTTCATTGCTCTTAGGGCCTAGCTCCTTTGGCTTGATACTAGTAAATAGTCAAATCATATAACTAGCATTCTTTAGTTCCATCCTTACCAAGCCACCTTCAGAGTATTATTTGGTCTCCCATTTGGAATGGCTTAGAAAAAGAATATGCTGGCTAGAGGAGTATAATGCCTTGTCCCCTGAGTAGTTTTCTTCATAAAAGAATGTACTGAATTTAGTCATCTGTCGTGAGCTGGTTAATGAGAGTCTGTCCCTGAGAGATGGACCTGTTTCTATCTGCTCACAAAACATTTCTGTGACTAGGAGGCTGATGGCTAAAATGACAATGTCACAATGCTAATGAAGGTCTTTAGAAGACAATCAAATAACATAATCATTTACAATACACAAATATTTCTATTTAGTAATTCTGTTAAGTTGCAAGTAGGGTATATATGTAAAAAAATATGTATATACACACATACACATACATACAGACATATACACAGTTAATCCTCATTACTCATGTATTTCACATTTGCAGATTCACCTACTCACTA
The DNA here is from genome assembly GCF_949774975.1 of Lagenorhynchus albirostris. NCBI lineage: Eukaryota > Metazoa > Chordata > Mammalia > Artiodactyla > Delphinidae > Lagenorhynchus > Lagenorhynchus albirostris. The sequence continues at coordinate 33,171,615 of NC_083097.1, read as the reverse complement.
AAATTTATCTGTAGTCCCAAACCAATACTTGGGGCAATTTTTCAGTCATTCACCAAGATGTGCAAAGTGACAAAAAATTTGAATTGCACACATTTCCAATTGGGGTTAAACAAAGCAATGCTTTGCCTTCTTGTTTCAGCTCTCATATTGCAAACAAGTATCCTTCCATGATCTAGTTAGTGCATAATTTGCATTTCTGTGCAAAGAAGAATGTGTATATATATATATATTTTTTTTTTTTGTAAGGGGTGAGATGTTCCCCATTAGTGGAAGCTAAGCACATATTCCCATAAAATCAAAAGCCACTGGGAGAGCCAAGCCCTGCGGTAGACTTAGCATAAGTCATAGCCAGGATCCTATTTTCAGGTGTACGTGTTATTTTATTTTTTAGATTCTTACATTGTTTGGCTTTCTGCTTTATTCCTCTCATCCTTTGCTTCCCTCACTGATCCTGCCAAATGTGTCTGCATGCTCTACCTCACATACCATACGTTTTGTTTTTTGGCTGCTGTGTTTGGCTCATGTTATGTTCTGTACTTAAAATGTTTTGCTCCCTTAACATGCACAAACCTGAATTATTTTCTCTAATTCCCACTCTCCTGCCTCCAGACAGATGTAATCTCTCACTTCCTTAAATACTTAACTACAGTCTGTTCTTCTCTGTGGCACTAATGTGCTGTACATTTGATTTTGATGATTTGGTTACTTGTCCCACTCATTTTTGTATTTTCTACCTTGCCTGACCCAATGCCTCGAGCGTATTCAACTTATGTCTATAGAATAAAAGTGTTTAGTCCAGTGGTTTTCAATTTTAAGTCACAAGCCTCTAAAAATCTGATTAAACTTGTCAGCAAAAAGAGCAACTTAAAAGTTCTCCTGGGCTTCCCTGGTGGCGCAGTGGTTGAGAGTCTGCCTGCCGATGCAGGGGACGCGGGTTCGTGCCCCGGTCCGGGAAGATCCCACATGCCGCGGAGCGGCTGGGCCCGTGAGCCATGGCCGCTGATCCTGCGTGTCCGGAGCCTGTGCCCCGCAACGGGAGAAGCCACAACAGTGAGAGGCCCGCGTACCGCAAAAAAAAAAAATAAAAAAAAGTTCTACTACATTTCCAGATGTTTGCAGTTTTCTCTCCCATCACTACAACCTTCCTAAGTCCATACTCTTTGTTAAAAAAATGATTTACTCCAAAGTCCTCAGAATGACTATGAAATGTTCATGCCCACAGAAGTCAAGTAACTTGTCCTAGGCTAATGGAAAATGCAGGACTGGAGCTGAAGTTTAATGATTTCCAGGCTAGAGGTCTCTTTCAATGCGGATGCCTTGATCTGGACCATACGAATGTACTCCTGTTGTCTCCAAATGGGGAGACAGGCACCTCAAGGAAACAGCATTCATTCTCAGCACAGACTAATGTGTGGATAAATATTTCTGATATCAACAGGGAAGTAAATACTCATAGAGCCAGATGGAAAACAATGGACAGAGAAGCAGAAAATTGGTTAAAAGCCCAAACTCACCATTTACCATTTATGGGTCTCTAGCTCAGCCAAGTGTTCTGGGAAATCAAGAGGCTAATGACCGCAGGGGATCTACATGTGTTTCTGGTTCTACATGTTTTACATTAGGAGGCCCAGGATCAAACACTAGTATAACTGGTTTTATCCTATAGAAGGAACTCGGGTAAAGTCTCAACATCTTGGAGTACAGAGTCTTGAATGCTTTTTGTATCTCAATTACTGACTCATTTTTACTTTCTTTGTAGGAGCCTCTCAAACTTTTAAACCTGATTTTTCTGTAGAAGTATGATAAAGATCAGTTCTCTGGAAACATTCATATTGCAAGATGCCCTGAGACTTTATTTCTAATCCTTATTTTAAGGATTATAGAAAGCTAGACTTTGCTTTGCTGTTCTTAAGTCAGTAGCAAGATTGAATTCACTATTCTGCCTTAACTAGTATATCAGGTGACCCTTGATTCCCATCATCACCAATTCTAAGACAGACCACACTTGCTTCCCTTTCCAGGCTTTCATCTGAACATGTGGCATCTTTTCTGTATGTACTCTAAGTAGCATTCCAAAAAGGCACTAACCTCAGCTTTTATGGAAATAGGATGTTTTCTGTAATGGCCTTTGTCTTTGCTTTAACTGTGTGTGTGTGTGTGTATTTTATACATCTTTATTGGAGTAGAATTGCTTCACAATGCTGTATTAGTTTCTGTTGTACAACAAAATGAATCAGCCATATGCATACATATATCCCCATATCCCCTCCCTCTTGAGCCTCCCTCCCACGCTCCCTATCCCAGCCCTGTAGGTCGTCGCAAAGCATGGAGCTGATCTCCCTGTGCTATGCTGCTGTTTCCCACTAGCTAGCTATTTTACATTTAGTAGTGTATCTATATAGATGCTACTCTCACTTTACCCCAGCTTTCCCCTCTGCCTCCCTGTCGTCAAGTCCATTCTCTATGTCTGCGCCTTTATTCCTTAGCTTTAACTGTATGTATTTTTATAAAAATATTGACTTAAATTCGTATATTCATTTATGTTAGTTGTAGCTGAGGGCTTTGATCAGATTAGGCAGATTTTCTCTAATTGGTTAGAGAGACTGGAATTTAAGGACGTCTTCAACTTCTATATTCCTTTCTTTTTTTATTAGAAGATCTTTTTGGTAAAAAAAAAATTGCATTGACTAGTGCTCTGTGATATAGAAATTCAGATATTTGAGTGTTCTATGTGACCCAATTTTAATTGTAAAAAATAAAACATTGGATATATTTTATTGCCTTTTTTCTTATCCATTGACTTATTTTAACTTCTTCATACAAAATCTCCCCCTCTGATTGAAAATGTGCAAAATTTTAATTTTCATAAGACTGAGAAAAAGTAGATTTATTTCGTATATTCTTTAGATTTATATGTAGCTATAGGTAAATGAACTAGTTTCACTATATCATGTTAAAGTTGGTCCATCTTAAGGAAAAGATTGATTTGATCCTTAATAATAAAAAAATTTGGGGGAGAAGTAATAGGGGAGGAGAAATAGACATCATATCTAGAAGGGAGAAGTTTCAAAAAATTTGTGGCCATCTTTAATCTGCCACATATGGTAAAATAGATGTTAAAATGTGGTAAGAATGCAGAAGAAAACTAAAAGCAGACACACAAACTATTAAAACCTTCCATCAATGCAGAATACTGAGTAATTAGAAAAATAGGATATCCACATTTTCAATAATGATAAGCTAAAACTGATCAAACAAACAAAATGCTGGCTAAAAGTAGCCAAGTGGTATGAATTCTTAGCAGAGTTCACTGAGGTGAAAGATCTTGGCAAGGCCAACAACCCAGCATCTCTTGTTTAAGTATATGTGTGGGGATATATTATTGTATTAGTCATGTATTGTTGCATAATAAATTGCCCCTGATGAAAATTATCATCTTGCCATTTTTGTGAGTCAGGAATCCGGGAGCTGCTTAGCTGGGTGATACTGGCTTAAGCTCTCTCAAGAAGTTGCAGTTATACTGTCAGCAGGACTGTGGTTTCATATGAAAGAATGCCTGGGGGAGAATCCAACAATATTATTCATGCCGTTGTTGGCAGGAGGCTTCAGTTTCTTGGTACATGAGGCTCACCATAGGACTACTTAAGACATAGCTCTTCCCCCAGAGTAAGCGATTCAAGAGTGGAGAGTGCACACGCAAATAAAAAGCTGAAGTGTTTTATAACCTGATATCAGAGGTGACATGCCATCACTTCTCTCAAATGCTGCTGGTCACAGAGACTGTCCCTGGTACAATAAAGAAAGGGACTAAAAACAGTGCAAATACCAGGAGGCAGGAATCACTGGGGCCATCTTGCAGGCTGGCTACAAGCCAGGAGCCAAAGATAATGCCTTTGCTTTTGGTCTTACTGTTGCATCTAAAGGCCTGTGCTCTCTGCAAGAAATAAGCTTTACTAGTTTATCTTAAACTAAAAGAGGTAGTCCTTTTTGAGAAGACACATGGACTCTTAAGATAAACAGTCTGCTCACTGGCTATACAAGTTCTTTGTCACGTGCCCAATTCATGGCCATGGGTTAACTGAAATTCACATATGCCCAGTGCAGTATTTTTTTTTTTTTCACTTTTGTAAAAGGTGTGAGGTAGGAAACAAGGCCTAACTTTACTTTACAAATGAGTAAACTAAGGATGGGCTTCAGAAAAAATGTATTGATTTGCTGAAATTACAAGATTTATAGTGGGAGTCCTGGTCTTCTGACCCCCACTGCATCTCATTGTCATTTAAGTAGTTTTTTTTTTTTTTTGCGGTACGTGGGCCTCTCACTGCTGTAGCCTCTCCTGCTGTGGAGCACAGACTCCGGACGCGCAGGCTCAGCGGCCATGGCTCACGGGCCCAGCCGCTCCGCGGCACGTGGGATCTTCCTGGACCGGGGCACGAACCCGTGTCCCCTGCATCGGCAGGTGGAGCCTCAACCACTGCGCCACCAGGGAAGCCCTAAGTAGTTTTTAGTTTGACTTTTTCCCCTAATTTTGTTCCTGGTATCTTTCTGGGTTAAAACATCTTGGTTCTGTCCAGGGCTTTGGGAAACTTACGTTCTTAGCAGTTGTTCTAAAGGCAGAGATGAATAATTGCTTGCCAAATATTAGAGGCACATATATTGTGTTCAAACCATACTTTGTTGATCAGGTATTGCCATAATAATGCTGCATAATAAACCAATTAAAAAAACAGTGCCTGATAGCAATAGTGTTCTTTCTTATGCTCAGTAATCTGCGGGTCAGCTGGAGTTCTGCTCATCTAGACTTGATTCAGCTAGGTAGCTCTGCTTTAGGCTGCAGGCTGGATGGATTTACTTCAGGTTGTAGGCTGGGTTCAGTTCTGTTCTTCATGTGTTTTTTTCTAGAGCCCAGATTGGTTGAAAACAGTGGCTGTCTAGGTTATACTCTACGCATGGCTGGTCACTGCCAAGTCGTGCAAATATGGGTGAGGGCTCTGCTGACATCAGAACCAACATTCCACTGACCAGAGCAGGTCCTATGGCTAAGCCTAACACCACTGGGGCAGGGAAGTGTACTCTAACTAGAGTGAAAGGAGAGGCAGAGTGAATTTTTTTGTTGTTGTTGTTGGGAACATTCCCTTTATTGCTTGGTTGTGTATTTTGAGAAAGCAAATCCACTGGCACTTGCGAAGGCTTAGAACATAAACCAACGTTAGAAGTAACAGAAACACATAGCTAAAAGTTTTACTTTAATCACAAATTCACAACTAGAGATTTCATTTGCGTATCTTAGAAAGCTAAAAAGACATGTTAAATTTTTTAACCAATCAGCAAAAATATGTGCCACACAGATTTTTAATGTTCATAATTTAGAATTTATCACATAAATATATTATTTATAAATATATTCTTTATTTGTAAAATTATTATTATTAAAACATTTCTTTCCAACACAGTTGAAATTCTCATGTGTGTTTTAAGGAAAAAAACCCTACCCTATTTTAAAATGTATTACTAAACTTCAATGTGTGAATAAACCAGTGCCACCAAACTGAAAACAAAAAAAAAAAAGAAAAGAAACATACTGCTGTGTTGGATATGCAGTTGTTACTACAAATAACACCACATGTCCTACACGGTGATCATATACATGCTCTTATTTCTTCTCAGTCATTATCAGAACCATTTGGAGGTAGGAAAACCAATGCATCATTGAAAATATGCCCAAATGCCCTAAGACGGTATACCCCGTACATCATTACATGCATCTGATTAGGCGTCTGTCCATTAAAAGTAACAGCCATATCTGAACAACATCCTTCTACTACCTGGTTGGGGTGATTAGTCATTGCCTCTTTAATAAAAAGCCCAACAGACTTGGTGTTAAATACATCTTTTCCTTCAGCATCTTCTGCATTTTCTGCAAATACTCCAGCGTATTTCAGGCAGACTGCTAGCTGCTTATCTTCAGATATCTTCCAAATCATCCCTTCCTGTTCAGGACACTTTTCAGGAATACTGAGAAGGCTGTTAAGTCTTTTCATTGATTCTACACTTAAGACAATTCCTCCTTCCATACTCACATACTCGAGGTCTCCAGATTTTATAGTGTGGCCTAGATAGAAAGGTTGTGATGGATCCTTTTTTAACAAAAAGTACTTTAAGTTTTCAATAATAGCAAACGTAGTGGGGCGTGCAAGGAAGAACCAGTTGTATTGGTCTCTATATTTATCAAAGGCGTATTTGTAAGCTTTTCTCATCATTAACCACATGTCATTTGTTTCCATGTTAATTGACTCAAACACTTTAACATTTTCAGAACTGAAGAACTCTGCTTTGTCACAGTGTTTGGTCCAAGTCTCCTTCACTGCAGCCCAGAGACTCACATCTTTGGGTTTGACAAGGATGATACAGTATACTCGAAAGCTCTTACTGAGTTCCATGCGTTCATCCTCTGAAATTTTCAAGATATCTTCTTTATTAGGAGCTTGTAGGTGATGATGCTCATGGTGGTGCATTCTATTTCCATGACCAATGCTAATGTGTCCTAGCATAGTGATCAAGGCACAGAAAATGCTTCCAAGCATTACACCCTTCAAAAATGAACTGCTTTTAGAAAGCATTTTCCCCGCGTCTAGAGCGGCTCAGGGGCGGTAAAGCGCAGCCGCGCACGGCTTTCCTCTCACGTTCGCGCGCCACTCGGGTACGTTCCTGGTCGGGCTGCTCTACATGCAGGCGGTTTCTTCTCGTTGGTTTCGCTAAAGGTGGTGAGGGCCCGGAAGTAGACGCCACAACGGCGGGCAGCGGGGCGGGGCAAAGGAGCCCTAGGCCAGGCGGAGCCGCCCGCCCGCGCCGACGTCGGAAGGGCCCGCGCGCACGCAGCCGGCAGTGAATTTTTATTGAATGATAATTTAATAATTCAATATTTGCTTAGTAGTTTACCCAACTGAATGGACAGAAGACCAAAATTAGAATTTTATATTCCTCCTTGAGAAAATTGTTCTCTTTCTACATGTAATATTTTTTTTCTTTGTTTAAAAAAATTGTATTTATTTTTGAAATTAAAAATGAAAAGCTTTCAAATTAATGTATCTTTTATAATTATTAATACAGTTTGTTGTGAAATTTGTTGCCATATAGAAATTGAAGAAAGGTGTGACTGACTGAAGTTATCTGTCAATACATACTTTGACTTTTGAGTCTGTGGACCCTCAAGTCTCCCTCCTCTCCAAATGGGGGCTCTTTGATTTGAGTCAAAGACCAAATAGATGGCAAGGAATGTCAGTGGGCTACTAGACAGGTGGGGTTAAATGAAGAAAATTTATAAACAGAAATGGCTCAAGAAAGAACTCTGGCTTTCCAAAGAAAATATATATCTAATAAAAGGGATAAAATATAAAAGTCATCCCAAGTCACAACTCTAGAGGCAACTACTCAAACTTTTCTTGATGTGGTTTTTGTCATTTCTCTGCATACAGAGACATATAAATGTGTGATTATGAATGTTGTTTTATCTCTCAGTTATAGGATTAGGTAGCATGTTATGGAAATACTTTCTTTTTTTAACATCTTTATTGGAGTATAATTGCTTTACAATGGTGTGTTAGTTTCTGCTTTATAACAAAGTGAATCAGCTATACATATACATATATGTATCTTTATCAAAGATAAGGTGACCATATCTACATGTAATATTGATTTGATAAGTCACAAGGCAAGTTCCTGACTGAAGACTAAAACATTGCACGATTATTCCAACAGTTTTTGTTTGATCCTTTTCCTACCACCTCACTTCAAAACAGGGACTCTGAGCAGACATGATGAGGCAGTTTAAGTAGGAGCTCAATCCTGAAACCAGTGGTCTCTGAGAACCATCATTATGCATATATGGAACTTCCACAGGCTGCCTAACACTGGTTTCGGTGCTGCAACGTTTATATAATTTAGGCTGGGAGTCATTACTTCTTTTGGGGAGTTTACAGCCTTCTCAGAGCAGATAAAGATGCTATTTAATAATACAGATTAAATATAAGTAGAAAATAATAGAATGTAGAACTGGAAGGAATTTAAACTGCTACCCTCACTTCAAAGATCAGAAACCTGAGGTCCAGAAAGATTAAATAATTTTTTGAAGGATAGAAGAAGTTGGTGACATATTTAGGTCTAGAATCCAGAATTTTTTGTACTCACGGTCAAAAGTTGAAAAGAGTACTCACAAGAATCAGAATTTATTGAAGGGGAGGCAGTTCCACAGTTATTTTTCCAAGTGGAATTAACTTTAGAGCAGCTGAGGCAAGCTGTTAGAAGATTTCAGGTAGTGTGAAGGTGGAAAGAAAACCGTCTGAATGTTGAGACATATTAGAAGAACTCACAGAGCCAGTAGCTAAATGAGGATATTATTAGTCTGTAGTCATACTTTTGTCTGAAGGCTGAACTTGGTCCCTGGGATGCAGCTTAAAGAAAGAACATCATTTATCACGACGACAGAAAGAAATTGAGATTTTTCAGTATTTTGTTATAGAAAGCAGACATGTTGCCCTGGCCATATGACATTTTTGGTTTATAGGATGTTTGTGATTAGCCTGGGGTGCTATTACTTTCTTTATGATATTGCCAACACATAGGTCCTTCTTTCTTCCCTGTTTCCACTAACTGTAGGCCCCATGCGAGGGACTAGAGAAAAAAATTCAGCGTAACTTCGCTCTAAGAAAGATACTGAGCTACCCTAATTCAGCTGGGTTGGACTTCATTCTGGGTAACTCCAATCCAAGCAGAAGCTTACAAATAAAATAAGCACTGATGTCCACAAGGTGGAAAATCAAAAGCAATAAACATGCTCCACACACTTCTGGGGCCTCTGTAGTATCAGCCATATATCATGGTAAGTAATTGATTCAATCTTGTAATTGACCAGTCATAATCTGCTTTTTAAAAAGCACCAGTTCTTCAGATCACATTTATATTGCTCCATTTTTCTAAAGAGAGAAACTGTGGGATTCATGAATGTGTGTGTAAGTTCATCATAAATTTAAAAATTTTTCTTAACATTTTCCCTGATGATCTGTTTAAATTAGAAGTCACAGATTTAGTTTTCTCCTTCATTCATCTGAGGTAAGAATTCTTACACTTATGTATTGGAGTCAGAGAGGTTGTGCATTAGATTAAAATGATCTTAAGAAGCATTTACCCTATCATATATGTCTGGTTGCTTTTGTTGTTTATATCCTGAATTGGTGACTTGCTTATAATTAGAATTGTTAGATATTTTATATATGATTTTAAAATATATTTTGTGAACGTTATCTGATTACGAGCTGATAAGTCTTGTGATGTATTTGTATGGCATACAGAAACTGATGTGTATATATATCAGACTCAGTGAATGGCCCCTCACTTAATTGCTTCAGCAAAACTGAGAGTTTAATCAAAGTTTAACTTGGTAAATCAACAAAGACTTCCAAAAAGATCTAGATTTTAAATAATTTCCCAGAATACGAGAGGGATGTGGAATTGTGAGAATAGAAAGAATTAGGATGAGAGCCTCAAGTAAAATACACACACACACACACACACACACACACACACACACACACGAAACAAAACAAAACAAAACAAAACGCAAGGAAATAGAGTTACTAGGATTTTCAACAAAAGAATTATTTGACTGACAACAACAGTAAAGTTCCCATTCTCCAATTTTATGCTGTCTTTAACTATCTTAATAATAGCATCTAAATGTAGTGTTAGTTAAACTGAAATAAACGCAAAGTTGTTTGGGAACACGTGAGTATAAACTGCAGGATGATTCATTTATATTTACAGATGGGACTTCACTCACCACAGCGGGACTCCAGGCTTTACCGTAAATGTCTGGATATTTTATAGTTCCTGGCTCTTCTAATTAAAAAAAGGAGTTTTGCTTGCAGCAAGGGATGGGCACTGTCTACATGCCACTTTGAAAAGATGCTAACTCAATTATCATTGATAATTTACTCCACTAAAGGAGACATGTCTTGGCCTGTAGTAAGATAAGCACCAGGTGAGTTTGCAGAATTAAAACACTGAGAGGGAAGTTAACTCAGCATTTCTTATCCTGAAACGGTTGATTTAGGACTCTAAATGTTAAGTTAAAGGTCACTTGAATTCAAATATCTTAACACAAAAGTCAACCTAAAAGGCAATACATACCCAAAGAAATCTAGGAAAATTATTGCACTGTCCCATTTAAGACCTAATGTTAGTAAATGAAATTCCGAAAGTCACATAGTTCAGACAACAGCATGGTGTTTACCACTGGAATGAACACAACCAGAGAACCTCAGAGCCACAAAATGCATCGGGGAGTCTGTTGAGAGCTAATAACATTTACTGTAAGTTCTTTAAAGCTAGTACCAATTGATCAGCTTCTCCTTATCTGTCACGGAATACAAATAGGAAGGATTGTCCTAGGGACTTCACTCTCATTTTCTGAAAGCACAAAAGGGAGCTAATCAGAAGTGATACTGTTCTTCAAACAGAGGTGAAGAGGAGAATTTGGCTTCCATGCCATCCCAGTGCTGCAGACCTTGCCTTAGCCCCATTCTCTGCTTCCTGGGTCAGATTTCTGGAAAGGGTAGGGGGCCATGAGCTGCTCAAGCTCACTGGCCACCCTGTGGGCAAAAGAGATCTGTTCGGTGGGAAGGACGGGGAGAACCAATGCCCACACCTGCCTCAGAATTGAATGGTCCACTGTAGGAACTGGGATTTTTTTTCCCCAAACTCTGTGATAGTACTATATGATACAACTTTTTGCCATGCTGGAAGAAATGTTCTATAATCTGCGCTGTTGAGTGGGGTAGTCACTAATCACATGTGGCTACTGAACACTTGAAATGTGTGACTGAGGAACTGAATTTTTAATTATATTTAATTTTAATTAACTAAAATTTTAAATGTGCATATTTGGCTAATGGTTACCATATTGAAACACAGAGAATTTTCATAACATCTTGACATCCATATAACCCTGACCAAAACTTATTGAACACTATGTAGGCTGAAACATCATGCTTTATATTAAAAACACTAGTGATATAACAAGATTTGTAAAATGATTTGGACCTGATATAAAAAGAGTATTTCTCTGGGGAGCAAAGCCTTAGCAAATAAAGTCATCTCCAAGAACAGATCTCAAACATTAGTTCATTAGTTTAATATTTACTGAGAGGTCATTAAGCAGGACGCAGTGGGTTATGTGTTAGGAGTACAAAGATGAGATACTTTGTGCTCTTAATAAGCTCACAGTCTAGTGGGAGAAAGAGACAAATGAGATATTTAAATTATAATTTGATAAGTACTAAGATGGAGGAATGAACTGTAGCTAGGGCATCATCACTGACTTTCATGAGCTAGGCTATTCAAATCATCCTTTGTTTAATTGTTAACATTTCCAGCATATGGTACTATTATAATGTGGGGTGTTAGGTACTGTGAGAGATGAATTAGGAAATCTCTGCCTTAAGACTTTTTACCTATTTGGCTTCCCCAAAATATAGATTGATTCTGAAAACAGCAGTATAAGGTTCTTTTGTTTCCTAGTTCTAAGTAAAACTAGTGTTGGGTATTGGGGTCTTTGTGATTGAGATACATTCTTTCTTTATTTTTTTTAATAAATTAGTTTTATTTATTTATTTTTGTCTGCATTGGGTCTTCATTGCTGCTCGCGGGCTTTCTCTAGTTGCAGTGAGCGGGGTCTACTCTTTGTTGTGGTGTGTGGACTTCTCGTTGCGGTGGCTTCTCTTGTTGCTAAGCACAGGCTCTAGGCTTGCAGGCTTCAGCAGTTGTGGCAGGTGGGCTCAGTAGTTGTGCTCACGGGCTCTAGAGTGCAGGCTCAGTAGTTGTGGCACACAGGCTTAGTTGCTCCGTCGCATGTGGGATCTTCCCAGACCAGGGATTGAACCCGTGTCCCCTGCATTGGCAGGCGGATTCTTAACCACTGCGCCACTAGGGAAGTCCTGGGATACATTCTTAAAAAACAGTTTGCTGCTGCTCCAAATCAAAGTTGGTTGGCTTGTCACCTATTGAATGAGCCCTGTTATTAGGTCTTATGTACTATTCCCTCACCTATTTACGAAGTGTCCAGCAGGAGGACGGGAGTGACAATGTGTAAGACAGGATGAGCACTGTGTAGCTGGTGCTTTGGTGGCCCAAGACCTATCTCCTTGCTTACCTCTGCAAGGATGGGCCACCTGTGCAGGATGACAGTCTAACCTCAGGGACCAGTCTACTCTTCTACCCAGAGCCCTCTCTGAAGCTGTGGAGCACATGAGGGCGTGTTTGTGTCCTTAGGAGCTACTCTTCAAAAATAGCAGACAGAAATCAGTGTCTAAATGCCCTAGTGCCAATCCTCAGATGGACATTTCTGAGAAATATTGTGTTCACTTCTCCAAGGTCCTGGAACATTTTCTAAAACAAAATCAAAACCTAAAACAAGAATAGAAACAAAAAAACCCTGGACTACCTAAAACACAAACAAAAAGCCAAACAAAAACAGAGAGGACTCCCATTGCTTATAGCAGTAGCCTTGACAACACATCCTTACCTTGGTTTTTCTTCCTTCCATCTCTCTCTCTCCATGATTCTTCAACCCTGCTTTTTTCCTTTTTGAGATCACCTCACAAATAAACTATCTGTACTCAAGTGTTTTTCTGTGAGTTGAGTAGGTTGGTAGTTTAAGTCCTGGTTAGCAATTAAGTTTCTGTGTGTGTGTGTGTGTGTGTGTGTGTGTGTGTGTAAGCTATGCTTAGAATGACTTGTTAAAAATATATGAGTTGTGAATCTCAAAATATATCCTGAATTTTTTCATTTCTCAGTGTTCTAGAATGTTTATTGCTTTTCTCCAAGTCCATCACATTTTGTAAAGAGCAAAATTCCCCTCATTGTATATGCCTTCTATCTGCATTGATAGCACTGGCAGCCTTATTAGGCTCTTGTCTTTGGAAATCAAAGAAAAAGTCAGTTAAATGTGATTCATCATGACTTTATCCATTCGTAAGAAGACCAGACCAGAAAGGAAAACAGGAAAAACTCACCTCTGTGGCCCCCTTTATCCTTGCATAAAACATTTTCATGCTTTCATTTTGAAAGACATAATGTTTCTCTCTCTCATGCTCTCTGTCTCTCTCACCCTCTTTTTCTTTCTTTCTTTTGAGACTATTGTTTTGGCATTTTGGTATTGCTGCTGCTTTTTAGCAATTATACACTTGATCTTAGCCAAAAGGCCGAGAAGCAATTCAGCAATTATAATAGTCTCTTTCCATTTAAAATTTTTAGTGACCCTCACATCAATAGATGACCATGTTTCCACTTACTGATAGCATCATGCTTCATGCATGCCATGTTTCAGAAACTCTGGCATGGCCTCACTTTGTTTTCCCTCCGTTAGTGTTCCATTTGCTTTTCAACAGGTAAGCGTATTAAGTCAGACTGATGTGAGTCTATCCTTCTGGGGATGATGACAAGTCTGCTTCTTTTTTCTGCCTCTTATGTTCAGTAGCTCAAGAGTTTATTTACTTCTGCTAAACTTGTAATTTGAATTTCAAAATAATAAATTTTTCTTGGTCAATTATCAAGAGTTATTACTGAGATAAAAATGATGAGGGTAGCAATAAAGTCAGAACGAGCTTTATTCCAGCAATCCACAAATGCATAAAATATGTGTACATGTCAAACAGCAAATAATCCACACACCTGTATTTCCTTTTCAAAAGCCATAGTTGACTGAAATGCTTCATATATGGCCATTTGTAAATTGCCTTTTAACCAGTTCTTTTAATCATGGCTAATGTTTTTCCCAGTGAAAACCGAAGAATCCATTTTATGTCTTACTTTCCCCATTCTTTTATGCATTTTAATTTGCAAAAATCCTGTAGCTTAAAAAAAAAAGCGTAGTGAAAAACTGCATTTAAGGAAGTGGCATACCAGTTTTATAACGATGCAGATATGATCTAAGTATTAAGTCCTGATCTTGATATTAATTTCAGAGAATAAAATGATGTGTAGGACAAACTAAATGACAGCTTAATGAAATTCAGCAAGTGCTCTTTTTTAGTAAAACTTTCTGAGATGGAATCAGTGAAAAGAAAGAAGAAATAAGTGTCTACATTCATTTATTGGAAACCTTGTTTTTCAGGTTATACAGATAACACGGTATAAAAATTTTTTAAAGTTCCTGAAATCCCATCAGCAGGGATAATAACTTTTAAGTCTTTTATTTACACAAAATTAGGATATTTAATATTTTTATGTGCTATAATTTTTGCTTAGCATTAAATAGAGCATAAACTTTTTCATGCTATTATTTCTATCATATAGTACTTAAAATATTATATTCTTTAAAAATAATAATCTTTTAAAGTATGCTACTATTATTTCTATTACATGGTCTTTAAAAACATCACTTTTAATATCTGCATAGTGCTCCATGGTATGCTTCTGTCATATTTCCTTCTGTAATTCCCTAAATAAACATTCAGATGACTTCTGCCTTCTTTCCTGCCTTCCATTTTTTTCTTTATTATTAATTCCATTCCACTACATACATAATATTAATTGTGATACCTTTTTACATAAATGCTTGACTACATCTCAAATTACATCATTAGGAAAGATTTCTAGTAGCGGCCTTCAGGAAACAAAGTGCTGAACTTCTTATGGTAGTTTATACACAGTGTGAAATAACTCTCCAGAAATTCCTTGCTGCCAGAAACCTATTAGAGTGCTCACACCACTGCACCTTCACCAGTATTTCATTATAATCTTTATCATTGCCAACTTGGTAGGGTACTCCCTTAATCATTGGGTAATTTGCATCTCTTTGATTCCTAATGAGGTTTTTAATACTTTTCATGTTTCTTGTGTATTCAAATTTCTGTTTCTGTGATTTTTTATTTATCCTTTCGTTATCTGTGAGATTCTTACTGTACCTCTTATTATTTCAAGGCTCTATTACAGTTCTAAGGGAATTGGTAAAACATTTTAACCATGTGTCATAATTTCTCATTGTGACTTTAGTTTTTTATTCCTTATTGCTATAAGTGATATTTTATGATATAGCCCTTTTAACACCTAGCATGTTTTGATACTCCTTAATTGAGAAGTCAGCAATTTTTTAATTCTTGTAAAAGAATTACAACGGACTAGACTTACTAACTGTAGAAGCGTTAAATAGTATAGGCAACTATACAGAGTGGAGGTAAGGCTAATTCCAAGTCTTCTAAATCACCTTTGCTCATTTATTGTAGTAGATTCTAAGAAATTTTTAAAGCAGATCCTGCAGTTCCTGAAAGAAAAGTATGATGTCATGGATGAGTAGGTCAAGCAAATACTACTTTAGTATAGAGACTGACTCATCAATGCCAAATGTGTGAAAAGATAATCATTAATTTTTTTCTTTTAGTCAAGCTGTTTGGAGTGCTTTGGATAAAAAGACTATTAGGAACGACTCTCCATAAAGTGCTGGTTTTGAGGCTCGATTTGCACTGTATCTGTTATATTAGTTATCAGATGCTGTGTAAAACATTACCCCAAACTTAGCAGCTTGAGATAAAAACATTATCTCAGAGCTTCATGGGGCAGCAATCTTAACGTGGTGTATGTAGCTGGTTGCCCCAAGGCCTCTCACGTGCTTGCAGTCAGCAGCTGGCCAAGCCTAGGGTCATTTCAAAGTTTACTTGAGGGAGATTCTTCTTCCAAAATCACTCACATAGACTTCTTCATAGACAGGCTTCATGAAATGGCTGCTGCTTCCTCCAGGAGAGACAAAGAGAGAGCACCTAGATAGAAGCTGTGGTCTTTTATAACCTAATTATGGAAATTCCCATCAGGTGAGCTGTATTCTGCTTATTAGTAGCTAATCAGTCATTCCAGCTAAACTCGAAAGTATGAAGAGGAGGCGGTGGGAATTATTGTGGGAGGTGATCTGAGTGTTTGCTTGCCTTATCTTATTGCACTCCATCTACAGAGGGATTCACACACACACACAAATAATTAAGAATCACATGATTTATACTTGATAAGTATCTCATAAAATTTGATAAGTTGTTTTGTTGTTGTTTGTGTAGATTTGGGCCATTTAGATCTAATCACGTTATATCAAATTACATTTGGCCTTGCTAAATGGACAACATTTCTTGAGATACTTGGTAACTTTTCTGACCAAACACGGCCTAGAAACAATTCCAGATCTCTTAGACTTCAAATTTATTGTCTCCTTTCCTGTTAGGGAGTGCTTGAATAACCTGGTTTGGTGTTTGTAATAAAATGTTCCGTAGAAAGTCATGAGCTATAACGTGTTTATTTTTGTGAAAATAATAGCTACTTAGGCAAATTCAAGATGTATGTTCTTTTCCTAGCCTCTTTATTAAAAACAAGTGTCAAAAGAGCTGGCTTGGTGGTTGGTGAAGGAGGAGGGTGGGGGAGACTTGTTAATATACCTTGTGCAGCAGGGAGGCAGATGTTTTTCTGGGAGGTGGTGGGGCTGCTCCCAGGAACACGGGGAAACAAGGTAAATCCACATCACTTTGAGAAATGGCTAATGGCTTTATTACCTAGTTTGATTGGAGCTTACAGGCAGACTGGCAGGAATGCACAGAAGTCTTTTGAGAGTTTAGGCAGTTTGAGAAACTCTAAATGGGAATTGTTTGCAGACTTCTAACAGGATTAGAGACAGTGTGTGATAGGCTGAATAATGGTCCACAGAAGGTATTCCTGCCCTAATCATGTGGAACCTGTGAATATGTTACTTTACACGGCAAAAGGGACTTTGCAGATTTAACGAGTTACAGACATTAAAATAGAGGATTATTTTGGAATTTTTGAGGTGAGTCCAATCTTAAATAAATCATTAAATACCTAGAACTTTCTATGGTGGAGTCAGAAAAGAGATGTGACAGAAAGGGAAATCAGAGAGCTTCCAAGCATGAGAAGGATTTGGTGTGCTCTTGCTGGTTTTGAGACATAGGGCCCACATGGGAGGACTGGAGAGAGGCCTCCAAGAGCTGAGGGTAGCCCCCAGCTGACAGCCAGCAAGGAAATAGGGCCTCAGTCCTACAACTGAAAAGATCTGGATTCTACCAACAACCTTTGTGGGTTTGGAAGCAGATTCTTCGGATTCTTCCCCAGCACCCCCCGTAGAGGACATTGCCCTGTGGACATATTGCTTTTAGCCTGGTGAGGCTTGTGCTGTACTTCTACACAGATCTGTGAGACAATAAATGGATGCTGTTATAAGCTACTAAATTTGTGGTAGTTTGTTATGGCAACAATAGAAAATTAATACGGAGTGAGAGAGGCAAATCTCCTGAGGTTTTAAAGAGTAGTGAGGAGTAAAGCAAGGCACCTGGTTAAAAGTGGTAGAGGTGGAATTCCCCTTAGGGTAGCAGTGTTTGAGGGAACTAGGGAATCTAAGGTGTCCGCAAGGTAGACCTCCCTAAGGATTTCGGCACACACAGCAAAGAACATAAGACATAGCCAGAGAAGGAACTAACTTATCCACCAGGTAGTGCAAGGCCAATTTTCTGAAATGAGAAGGCTGCTCAGTGGAGCCTAGTTTATAGTAGCCTCTGGCCTTCTCATTGATCTGGGACAGTTTCAGCCCACCCCAGCCCTCAGGCTCCTATAAGGGTACTGAGAACAGCTGGGAAGGGATGAGATGAAGAAAGGGTTGACATTTAGACAATAAAAGAGGGTAGAAATAGAAGACAATAAACTGAACAAGAATAAACTTCATCAGTTAACACCCACAAAAGCAGGGTCATAGCATGAAAATAGACTCATCACAGGGGTATAAATCATGAGACAAGCAAAAAACAGTCAATGAAATAAAGTAAAACCAAAAACCTCCACCCTCTATTAAAGCAGCAGGTGCTTCAACTTAGTGATGTAATGAACATATTCCTTAGCAAGTTAAGAATTATTCTCTGTCAATGTCCCTTGTGTTTAATGGTACATCAGCAAAGAGATTTTGTCCATAAGTTTCAGATTAGACTGTAATTTGTTTCTAATATGTGGCAGGGAAGCCTGGAATTTCTACTGCAGTGGTCTACAGTGTGTAGAGTGATGAAGACAAATGTCTCAACACTGCTTCTATCTGACACATTTCTCCTGAAAACTTGGCTGGTTGTCTTATAGACATTGTGGCTCTTGTGACAATCATATTGCCTCAATGGGCTGCTAAGATGCTCAGAGCCAAAATATCACTATCAATGAGGCTTGAATTGTGTTGATTTCTTCATGTATTTATTTCTGTTTTGTTGTATTTTGAGCATTTGGCCACTAATTTCAGATTCCTTTTTAGAATGAAACAAAGAAAAAAAGAGTAAAGGAGAAACAGAAAAGAATGAAAACAAATACAAGCATTTGTGTCCCTGAACAAGTGGCTGGGCACAGCTTTAATCTGTATACATGTCTGCTTCTTTAGATACAACAGGAAAAATTCTGAGTGAATTAATTCCCGGTTGCACAGCCATTTGTAAATGTTCAGCATCAATGGCTGGTTTGGAAATTTCAGCTGTGGTATTTCTGCTCTTTTGGATGACTGGATTCTTGTTTGCTCATCTGGTGAAAGTCTTGCTTGACAAACCAACTGCCCATATGGGCTTCTTTCCCACGTTCTCCTGTGTTTGGAAAACGCTCTAATTTCTGTAGCAAATCAGCCACGTTAGGCACTCCACAAATACTCATGTGTCGAGATGGAGCTCTTTCTTTTTTGAAATCAACAGAATTAACATATGGTAACACTAGTGAGAATAGCAACAACTATCCTTTTATGGCTTTCTATAGCCTATGACATACTTTCAAATACATTATTTTGTTGTATTCAAACAGACTTAGAGCAATATTTGTTTAACAATTTATAAATCTTGATCAAAGCCAATGGAATTTCCAAGCAAATGTGTTTGTATGTCTTAGAAACCCCAAATTCCAGTTTTTTCTCATTTTCCTTTCCTTTTACATTTTCCTACCTTTTATACTTTTTTATTCCCTCACTGATTTATTTATTCATTGAGTCACTTATTCATTTACTTCTTCTTTCAACTTTTCGATGAAAAAAGGTTATTGAAATTCGAGGGGCAATGCTTTTCTACCTCTTTCCCTTCCTGCTTCATGGATTCTTCAGAAGATTGGTGCAGAAATCTATTCTCTGTTTTCTCCTCTTTGTCGTGGAAGCATGGCCTGGGCTTCTGGCCTGTCACACACAGGCCAAGGACTGAGTCTAAAAAGGGCCTGGGTAGACACAAGAGGCTTCATGAACAAATTCATTCTTTCTTGCTATTTATCTTAGTCATCTCCCTCTAATTCTGTGGATTTGTATCAGAACACCTTTCCCCAAAATAAGCGGGTGAAATTGAACTCTTCTTTAATTTGGGAGGGAAGAGCAAGGAGAAAGCAGGACGTTTCCATGACGTTGCCTACTGAACTCTACCAACACTTATAGAAAACTCTGCTTTTAGAAGTTTAGGCGTTTATCTAGTGATTTATGAGGTAGAATAATATCTCCAGATACTAACTGATATCCCCTTCCCGTAGCTCCTTGTGTCTTGTGACACTTCTTCATAGAAAGCTATGACATTCTATACCTATGCCTCAGGGAATAAATTACACAGCAGAAAGCAGAGAACATAGATGCGTTTAAATATGGCTTTTAAGAAAACCCCCTGAGTTCAAGATGTAAGACAAGTGTTAGAGAAGAATATGTGATTGGCACCCAGAGCGGAGAAATTTTTCCTGACTAGGAAAGAAGAAAATTGAAATTATAGAGTAAGCTAGACAATGATGGGTCACTGAAAGGAGACCCTATGAACTTTCTGCCTTGTGTTGAATACAGGGTTGGACAAAACATCTAGGAAACACACAAAACAAAAATCTCACTAGATTCAGGATGGCCTGCAAGAAAGCTATTTGTATCTTGCTTACTAAGTAAAGTCAGAGGGCTGGTAAGACTCGTTGAGGTTTTTATACCCAGAATGGCATAGAAACATTTGAGTCCGATAGTTTACAGAATGTTTAGGCATGCAAACCTGAGGAAACTTCACAGAATTTACCCGTGCTCTGCTGGTTCAGGGAACTACGAGGTGTTTTCAGTATGCCTGAGAGAGTTTCAACGTAACTGAGATAGAATCAGATCCGGAGAGGCCTTGGGATGGAATAAGGAGGATGCTACTGACTGTATAGACCAGCAGTCCCCAACCTTTTTGGCACCGGGGACCGGTTTTGTGGAAGACAATTTTTCCATGGACGGCGGGAGGGCGACGGTGAGGGGTGGTTCAGGCAGTAATGCCAGCGATGGGGGAGCAGCAGATGAAGCTTCGCTCGCTCGCCGCTCACCTTCTGCTGTGCGGCCCGGTTCCTAACAGGCCGTGTCCCGCTACTGGGCCATGGCCTGGGAGGTTGGGGACCCCTGGTATAGACCAATGACCAAAGGAGCCGCTGCATGTTTGGGTATCTGGTGATGAGTAAGGATCAGATTTCCACCCCCATTCCCATCTTCTAAGTGCAAAATCAGCCCTTTCAGCTCGGTGCAACTCCAGGGAAAAGATGGAACTGACTTGAATGAGATGACCCAGAATTGACAAGATTAAGTTTCTACCACAGAGTGGAATATAAACATGAAAAAAGAAAAAGATGTTACATTTCTTGTATCCTGAGTTTGTGGGTTTACTGTCAAAGTCATCTCTTGTGTTGAGAAAAAGCCATTTAAAGCTGTGACATCAGAACTTCTCACTAAAGATGGTTGAATGAGTACAGGAGTTTATCTCTCGACTCCTTTAAAGGGAGAAGGAAAATATAGCTGTTGCAGCTTTAGAGTCTGAACATGTGGTCTCAACACTCATCTGACTGTTATAGCCCCTTCCCTTATGGACTTCAGAGTTTAGTGAGTTGTTTGGAACTCACAGAGTGAAAAGCTGCATTGTGCGTCAGTACCTGTTGCTATCTTGGTATGTGGACTTTGGAGGGCCACCTAACTCAGTTTTCAGATATAAGGGAAGTGACGTCTAAGAAGTATCATCTAATCTGGAAAATGAATAAGATTTGTCTAGGTAATGGTGGAGGTGTTAGGAGTGAGGTGCTATCCCCGGTAGAAAGCATAGATTATGCAAAGATCTTGGAAGTAGGAGTGTGTGTGTATAATTCAGTCAGACTGGAGATTAGATGGCAAGGCAGTAGGAGGTGGTCAATGCGTAAGGCTAGGAAAGTAAGGCAGGAGCAAAGGAAGAAAGCTCTTGTCTTCCATACTAAGGAGATCGGCTTTATCTTGAGGGCAGTGAGGAGCCACTTAAGCATTATAATGAGGAGAATGTCTCAGGCTATAAAGTGGATAGTGGATAAGAGGGGATCAGACCTGGGAGTTAGGGAGACCATGTAGAGGACATTGCAGTAATCTGGGAAGGCCATGTGGATAGCTTGAATTAGGAAACTAACAATAGGAATGAAGAGAAATTGACAGATCTATGAGATACTAAGATCCCTAGATATAGTAAATCATCCCGGTGAAATTAATAATCAAAATCTCTTCTATATCATTTCTTGGTTCTATAGGACTCTTCCTCTTGATGCTGCTCTTGTAGTCTTACTCTCTTCATGGGGTTCTTTGGGGTTTGTATTCACAAACTCTTCCCACTGCCTTTGGTCCCAGAGACCAGGTGATGCAGTAGCAGAAGGTCTCTTTTTCCCAAACTCAAGGTCACGTAGATTCTCAACTTTAAACTCAGATCTCCTAACCTGAGTACTAGTTTTTTTCTATCAGAATGAAATATGTAAATATATGTAATATAAAATATATGTATATATTAAATATATATATATATGAACACCTAAAGACTCTTCCAGTTTTTACTAGATTATATCTATTAGAGTGGATCCTAGAATCTAAGTATTGTCATAAATGTTCCTGGAAACAGATAACACTAAAACCCCACATAGTTGGAAACACAGTGAGTGCAGTTTACTCATTCTATTCTGGTGTCCTTAGAGAAGAGGAACTGGAGAGGAGTGAGCCTCTTGGGATGGGAGGGACATTTTAGTTGCTCAGCAACGTGACTCAGAAGTAAAGTTAAGCTTTCCAAGCGCACCTGTGACTGAACTGTGAGCATGATACAGAGACTCAGGGGAGAGAAAAGGAAATGGACAATTAAATCTCTGGTCAAATATTTAATAAAATGTCATTTTCAAAAGGAAGATATAAAATGCATGCAAGATCTCAAAGTATAAAACCAGAGAAATCAATACTGCCCAAATGACATGTTTTGGGTATAAATGGAAGTGTAGGGGTGATATTACCCCTGTTCAGTGAATAGGATGTGTATTGAGTGAATAATGGGTGTTTATGCCTGATTGAGGGGCACTCCTTGTAAAGATTTCAGGGCAATGACTGTGCTGTGAACTACTGGGCATGTGCTGGCACTGTGTTCTCGCGGGAGTGTGAAACCACATTGAGCTGGTGAGATGTGAGTCACCCGACTAGATAATTGATAATCAGAAGACCTCGTGCAACAGAAGCAAGGGCAGACTGAGGTTGTTTCTAAGTCAGCGGTCCATAAATGGGTTGGGATGCTCCAAATACAACATGGAAAATGCTTCATTAGCCGTGTACATTAAAGCTTCAACCAGAATGGCTAGGAAGTGGGGCAAATAGCTAATTTGTATTTTGTGGTCAGCTGTGGCTAATGTGGAAAGCCCCTTTTTGCTTTAAAACTGTTATTCAAAATGTTTCTGAAATGCATTAATCACTCTCCTGACTTTGAAGCCTGCATATTTAGCACAGAGCGCTATAGTACAGAAGCTTGGGAGGATAGACTGAATGTGTTCTTGTCCACAGGATTTATGCTGAAAACTGCTATGTTTATGAATCTCTTAATATAGCCTGTTTTTCTCACTCTCATGCCCCACCCCTTGTAAAAAGTTAAATAGTAAAACTACTGCTAATAGATGAAGGATTTAGCAGTTTAGGTTCAGTTAATTGAGGTTTTAGTATCTCAGTGTGTGTGTGTGTATATATATATATATATATATATATATATATATACATATATTTTTTTTTTTGCGGTACGCGGGCCTCTCACTGCTGTGGCCTCTCCCGTTGTGGAGCACAGGCTCCGGAGACGCAGGCCCAGCGGCCATGGCTCACGGGCCCGGCCGCTGCACGGCATGTGGGATCTTCCCGGACCGGGGCACGAACCCGTGTCCCCTGCATCGGCAGGCGGACTCTCAACCACTGCGCCACCAGGGAAGCCCTGTTTTATTATTTTTTAACTCTCTGGTTTGCAGTTACTGTAAAACCTTCATCAGTTTTAGGCTAATGACTTGGCTATACTCTCCTAGACTCACCAACCAGGTTTCCCACAGACGATTAAATGAGAGTTAAAAGCAATATGTTTGTTCATGTGATTACACTATAAAAAATAACATTATGATGCTTTATTAAAATATGTAAGCATAAACATAAAGAGGCTACACTTAAATAGGGTAGATTGAGTCCAAGATTCAGAGAACTGCTGCAACCGATAACTTATTCAAGGTCATCTTTTAAAAATGTCACTTGGTCTAACTTCCCTTTTCTTCTCAGGCTTAAGCTGAAATAGCATATACTAATGTATTTCCTGGCAGTGAAAATAGAGGGGTAGGAGATATTTAGTTCAAATATGAAACATATTTATGTGTCTTTTTGGCTCCTAAACACCTAATAATTCAATTATTATATATTTATAATTTCAATTTGTTTCCCCATTGCATATTTAATATTTAACAGAGAGTATAACTGGAGTGCCCATCCAGAAATGTCCTGCTCAGATGGTGTTTTTCTGTTCAAATACTTTTAAACACTTCCTACTTGACAATTTCTGTCCAGGGTTCTATTTTCACAAGACCACTTCTCGGCCAGTTGTAGCTAATGAAAAAACAAAAATAAAACTGGGCGACATCTAAGCTAGAATATTAATAGAAGTTGATGTTACTAAGGTTGTACTAGATCTGGTATGATTCATTTTGGCAACATTCATTTGGGCAACTCAAAAGTAGCGGTATTGAATTAAGGAATCAAAAGCTAGGCTGATGCAGAGAAAAAGAAGTTTGAGGGCAGTGGATCCTTGCAGTGTCCATTATTCCATATGTTTGTGTGTTGTTGACTCTTCTAAACTCTCCTTATGGCCATTTCCATAGGGAAACTATTAGAGAAAAACATACCCTCAAAGCACATCTCTTCCCATATGGTTACTAAATCAATATGTACACTAATGAGGATACGATAAGAGGTTGTCTTTCTGATTTAAAGTCTCAAAATCTCTTTGCTTTGGAGTCACCAATAAAAGCAGACTTTGGTGGGTAGAGGTGTCTCATATTAGACCAAAGTGAAGGAGTTCAGAAAAGTTTACTAAGGCTGAAGAACTTGGCTTTAAGAATGCCTCCGCCAAAGGAGAAAATGGAGGGCAGAGTTCTACAAAAAGAAAGAAGAGTAAAGAGGCGTTTTGGAGGTTTTCCCAAGTAAGAACCACAGCGAGTTTATGTCATCTCTTTGCAATTTCAGCACCGTCATCAAAGAGAAGTGATTCACCATGAGATAATAACATTTCTGGCATCCATGCTTCCATGAAATACCTGAGGCACAGGAGTCCTTGGGAGAAAGAGTTTCCCAGGGAAGGGGTTAAATAGAGCAATGGGGTAAATGCTTAACGAATACCTGGATGGCTCTGCCCCTTCTCTTTGCTTGATTGACTCCCATTTATCCTTCCGGTCTCTGTGTCCTCTAAGAGGACATTCCTGACCCTCAGCACAATGATGGATGCTTGGTCCAGGTGCTCCTAGGGCATCCTGGGCTTACATCTACTCTAGTACCTTTCACTCTGTGTGTAACTTTGTTTGTCTCCACCAATAAGCTGAGTGCTCCCTGACGATACGGGATATGCTCTTCTTTACTGTTTATCTCCAGCAAAGATCACAGTGCCTGCCACATGGTAAATGCTTAATAAGCGCTTGTTAACTGAACAAACCATTCAAGCAAACTGAGATCATTCTACCCACAATAGCACACAAACTTTATATCACCTGCCCACACTGATTGGTAGTGGCTACCCAAAAGGATGGGTTGAGAAGGACTTTGAGGTTGCAGTAGAGCTCAGTGGTAAATAGAAGCTGAATCAAATAGTGATGTCTGAAGTGTTGTGCCTGCTCTAAAACTTGTCTTTGATTTTGTTTACACTGAACAGAGAGATGTCTTGAAGAAATGCTAGCCTTAGATTCCATGATATATTGTTTACAGTGAACATAAGTCCCAAAGTGTAAGTGACATTCAGAAAACTGAACAACAGAACAAAACAAAACAAAAAACAGTAATGACAACAACGACTCAAACTCAGAGGACAGGAAGACTTTTAGTGGTAGCAGTTCATGATCATTCTCACTTCCAACTAAGGATGTATGAAGTCACACACACACACACACACACACACACACACACACACACACACACATGACACTCACACCAAAGAGGATAGCAATACTGAAAACTACAGAGAAGACCACAGGCCCAACTCATAGGTATTTGGGAGACTACAGCTTTGATGGATTTGACAGGGTAAACAAGTCAGAAAAAAATATAGACCTGAGGGATAGCATGAAATGGCTTTGGCTCAAGTCCAGTCTTTGACCCCTGATGGAAACTCAGGCAGCTGACTTCTGAACTGGCCAGAGTCCTGCTCTGTTCTCCCCTCACATTCTGACCACGTGAGCTGTTCTCTTTTAATGCCTATTTGGAGAAGTTACATTTGAGTAGGTAGCATGTTAGAGAGAAAAAAATATAATGAACATCACTCCTGGGATTTGTAGTGAGGGAGACAGGAAGTCCCTGGAAAGCAGGCATGTGGGGATGTAGTATTTTCTGTACATACACAAAAAAAGTACCCTATTGTGCATCTGGCTTGCTTGCATAGAGGCAAACTTGACAGTCAAATCAGGAGAAGATGCCGTTCCATGCTAATGTGGACATATGTGGAGAGACTGTTATATGTTTATTAACCCTATTTCCTTTTCATCCTAAGCAGAGAGTAGACTGCTTTTTTTTTTTTTTTAACCTCATACAGTTAGGTGCAGCATATGACTACATTCTAGGCAGTGAACGTTGGATAAAAGTAATATAAGCCACCCGAAGGCCTAACCACAAAACTTTCTGCGCTGTCTCCTGTCCTTAGTCTCTGTTCCCTTCTATTGGGGGCCAAATACAGAAGATCCATTGAAGGATTCAAAGACCCTGGGAAATAGATGGACCACTAGATGGAAATAGCCTGCAGTAACTTTAGACTGTGAAACAGAGAGCTTCTCAGGGCTTCACAGGACTGTGATATGAGGGAAAAAATAAACCTTTATTCTGTTAAGTCAGTGAGATTCGGGGATTCATTATAGCACTTCACTACTGTGATTAGTACACCATTAGATAATTTCTGTTAGCCATTAGAGATTAACAGAGATTAAGAAGTGTTAAGGATCTCCTTATGGATCCTGTATGTTGAGAAGTGTTAAACCTGGTGTCTGGTTGTCTGTTGTTTGATCCAGTTCATCTATTATGTATTATTCCAAATATTTGTGGTTTATGACAGCAACCATATTTATTATATCATGATGTTGTATGTCAGGAATTCAGTCAGTTAGTAGTTAAGTGCTTCCTCTTCATGATGCATAGATAGGAGTCACTCATTGCTGTTTGGCTGGTATTGATTTGGTCTGGAGTCAAAGACAGCTTAATTCTTATGCCTGGCACGTAGGAAAGGACGGCTGGAAGGCTGGGCTCAGGTAACATAACTTGAATGTCTGGGGCCTAGAGCATCTGGAAACTGACAGGCCTCTCCACATGGCTAGCTTGGGCTTCCTCACAGCATGTCCACCTCAGTAGAGTTTGATTTCTTACATGGTGGCTCAGGACTCCAGGAGACAAAGAAGGATGCTACTGGGCCTCTTAAAGCCTAGGCCCAGAACTGGCATAGCATCCCTTGGTCAATGCAGTTACAGTCCAGCCTAGATTCAAAGGAAGGAAAACATATCCAACCTCTTGGTGGGAAAAGATTTCAAAGAATTGATGGCCATTTTCAATATACCACATCTGGATGGATGTTTTGTGTTTAAGGATGAGTAAACAGGAAAAAAATATATATGTGTGTATATATATATACATATATATATATATATAGTATAGGAAAAGGGAGTTGTTTCATGAAGACTCAAAGGAAGAATATAATAGAGAAAATTATAAAACTTGAAGACAATTTTGTTTCTCAATAAAAATTCAAGAAAACATACTCTATAAAGTTTAGGTAGAGAGTAGTAAAAGGTAGCTGGCTGAAATAATTAAAGAAGACCCCTCCAAAAGAAGAAAGAATAGAAATGATTCTGAAATGCAATAGCATGTTAAATACCCACATCATTCACCCTGAATATTAAAAGTGTTAATAAGGAATATATAATTACTTCAAAGTATATAGATGAATAGGTTTTATCACCTGCTTTGAAGCCAAACTTAACATAATTCATTTCTGAGACTTTCAGGGCAAGTTATCCCTAGTTTCCAAGAATTTCAGCTCTTGTATAATCAGTTGCATTACCATAATCTGGCTTAATACACCATCTACTTCTTTTTTAGTTAGTTTAGTTGTTTTCTGGTTTTTTTTTTTGGTTATCTATTCCTTTATTACTTACTTGTAGACTATAAAATTCATGTGTTGCTAATAACTTGATATCTGCTTTTTAACGTGGTAACACAATATTCTTTTCCCTAGGAACCTTTCCTGGTGAATGATGATAAAATGATTCTATAATTCTGTTATGGAAAGGAGTGTATCTGAAAATAATAAGGTCTGGAAGCAGTCAAAACAATCAAGGTGTAGTTGAAAACAGTCTCATTACACACCAGTGGGGGGAAAATGACCAAGTTGTCTAAACTGAGGCATTTCTATCATGTAACCATTATAAATGAGGTTAACTTGACTATGAAATAACTTCCATTATAACAAAAGTTAAGGATGAATCAACATTACAACTACCTAGGTGTGGATATTCATTCTGTGTTGCCCAGTCCCTGGCTGATTCTCAGATTTTGTTTTCCTTTGGAGCACTTCAGCTCAAACACTGACGGTGCTATTTGTGTCTTGAATTCTACCAAAAAATACTTGAAGGAATATATCATTCCATCTAGCATTTGAGTATATATACTTTTGTAGTGTTTTCTAATGGTTCCTGAATGTTTTCATTTTGTTTTTCCAAGTAAATTTTTGAAAGGGCGGAATTTTGTGAATTCTCAACATTTATCACAATTCTGGGCATTTAATAACATAGCTGAATAACTGAGAGTTAAAACAGCAAGTTTCTAGTTGCAGGTCTTGTAAAAGATGTGCATGGAATATTTGACATCTTTGATTAAAGTGGGGTTTGAGAATATCCATGTATTTAATTTTCCATGCTATTTTTATTCTCAAAGAGGTAGTGTGGTTTAAAGGTTAAAGATCAGGTCCCCTTGTGACCACCTAGAGGCGTGGGATAGGGAGGGTGGGAGGGAGGGAGATGCAAGAGGGAAGAGATATGGGAACATATGTGTATGTATAACTGATTCACTTTGTTATAAAGCAGAAACTAACACACCATTCTAAAGCAATTATACTCCAATAAAGATGTTTAAAAAAAAAAAAGATCGGGTCCTTGAGCCTAGGTAATTTTGTATATCAGCTCTGCCATTTCCTAGAAATGCAACCTTTGTACCTCTATTTTCTCATTGGTAAAATGGAAATAATAATAGTAATTACCTTACTACCCAGTCTGTTGTGCAGATTAACTAAATTAATACATGTGAAGAGTTTATAAGAGTGTCCGGAATATACAAAGTACTTGTGATAGGCAGAATAGCCACTCCCTACCAAAGATGTCTGTGTACTGATCCTGGGAACCTGTAAATATAGATGTGATTAGATTAAGCATCTTCAGATGGGAAGATTATCCTGAATTATCCAATTGAGCACAGTGTAACCACAGGGTCTTTATAAGTGAAAGATGGAGGCTGGAGAGTTGAACCAGGGAAGGAGACGTGACCAGGGGGACAGAGGTTACAGTGATAGAGGGCTGTGAACCAGTAAACGTAGGCAGCATCTAGAAGCTGTGAAAGGCAAGGAAATGGATTATCTCTTAGAGCCTTCGAGAGTGCAGCCCTCCTGACACCTGGATGTTAGCCTCATGAGATCCATTGTACACCTCTGACCTCCAGAACTGTACAATAATAAATCTGTGTTGTTTTAAGCCACTAAGTTTGTGGTAATCTGTTATAGCAGTAAGAGGAAACTAATACAATACTCGATAAATGTTACTATTATTATTCTTCACAACCGCAAATAATTGAGAAAGGTTTACCTGAGTAAGGCAAATATATAAAACTGAATCAGAACAGATTACAAAGTGCATAGTTTTAATTACACTTCTCTGAACACTGCAGCCTCTTATACCAAGGCAAAAACGATGACAAGAATTATAATAACTATTGCAGTCTTCCTGCTTTACTTTTGAAAAAAATATGTATTTTCAAATGTTTGAAAAAATAAATGAAACATGCAAAATACCCTCAATTTCCACATTTAAACAGAAAATGGCCATTAGTGAGCTTGTGGTTATACTGTTTGAATATTTTCCCCCTCTCGCTAAGAAACTGCTCGTTCCCACGAGAACCCAGAGGCACCCAAGTCACATGGTGTTTTTTCCTGTAATATTTTGTCCTGTACAAACAATAGGATGCCAATTATCCAGCCTTAACATGACAAACAATAAGAAACTATGACAATTTTATTTTTGGTGAACTGATCCTATGAAATTAGAAGTTTGGAAAGAACCACATGCTTAAAAATCATCCTGTTTATCTTCTTTTTTTCCAGAGGGTTTGTCTCCACACCATCATAGGCATGCAAGAAACATTTTTCTTCTTTAAAAGGCAATGCTATAATCTTCTTCAGAAATTGTTTTTCCTCCACTTTCCCTACCTTCGTATACTCACATAAATATTTTGCATAGACCAAACCCAGCCTGCTTGATGCAAGAGCTGAAAAATAGTTATTTCACTGTGTCTTAAGACAGTTTCCTCTTTCTCAGTACTCAAAGGAGAAATAACATTGGCATCTCTTCTCTTGTTCTATTGTAGAACATATACTGGGCTACAAAATATATGGTAATTAGGGGAAATAGCAGGTAGTTGATGGAAATTTTTGTTTCACTGCCTTATGCATAAGGGATTTAATCTATCCTTTAATGTTAGATTTTCTTCATTTGTTTTCAGTCGGTAACTGTGACTCACCTGGATAATTTTCCACTATATATATATACACACATATGTATATATACATACACACAAACATATGTGTGTATGCACATGTGTATGTTCTAATAATGCTTCTATCTATTTCCTTGAAAATGGTTTGGACTAAAAGTCTGTGGCCTGGGAAGTTATCAGTGAAAACTGAGATTATAGCAAAAAGGCTCAGGAGTCAACTTGAAGAGGCTTCCATTAATTGGAGCACCAAAATAGGTTATAAATAAAATGGGTTAGACATATCAAATGTTTTAAATCCATTAATTCATAATGATACTTCAAATATAACTGGCCACTGTTGAAGGATGCTAGTGAACCAAACTACTATTTCGAAATTTGTAAATAAAGAAAAACATCATTTGTTTAGCCTATCTTTTCGTCTGAACTATATACCTCAGGGTAGCCAAACAGTAGTGATAAGAATCCTCTCTTTATTGAAGTATTCTAGTTAATAATAAGGAAGAAATGACAAAATTAGAATATCACCATTTTGCAACTCTTAATGAAATAATGGATCTAGGCAATACCAACTGATGGCTGATAACATTGTCAATTGGAAGATGATTCTTCATCATATACCTCCTGATGGAAGCACGTATCATCCCATATGAAATAGCCTCACCAAAGAAATTGGACCCACATCTCATGAAACATCCAGATCTAACTACCAATACACAGCAATACAGAGGACAGAGGAACACACTACATACACCTTGGGAAGATAAATGGCAAAATGCAAACTGAAGAAACTGTAGAACAAAAAACCTGGCTTTATAAAGAAAACTTATAAAGAAAAGAGATAAAAAGGAAACCTATAGATTAAATTCTATAGTTTTAAACCTATAGCTTAAAAGACATTTAAGAGATATATCAAGCAAGCGAAGCCTATGCACTTTATTTAAATCCCATTTAAAACACGTTACTTTAGGGCTTCCCTGGTGGTGCAGTGGTTGAGAGTCCGCCAGCCGATGCAGGGGGCACAGGTTCGTGCCCCAGTCCGGGAGGATACCACGTGCCGCGGAGCGGCTGGGCCTGTGGGCCATGGCCACTGGGCCTGCACGTCCGGAGCCTGTGCTCCGCGGCGGGAGAGGCCACAACAGTGAGAGGCCCGCGGACTGCAAAAAAAAAAACAAAAAAACAACAACAACAAAAAAAAACACGTTACTTTACCTATCGCATGTTTCAGTTCTAGAATATATAATTCTTTTTCTAAGGAAACATGTTTTCCAGTTCTCGAATTTTCCACTTGTATATTTTTGTGAATGTATTAATCACAGCTATTTTTAAAAACTGTTTCTGGTAATTCCAATATCTAAAACACCTGTGAGCATTTTTCTTTTCTTTTTAGTTTGGTCATGTTTCTTGGCATATCATCCAACATTGTTTATAAAAAGTTGCTGCCACTCTTCCTTTCAAAAGGAGACAACCTATTATCTGGCTAAATATGAACAGATCACCCCATATCATTCAGTTTACCTCTGTTTTACCCCTGCTAGGGTGTAGCCCTCTGGGGTTCAGATTGAGAATCTCAGAAGTCTGGTAAGACTCCAAACTCCATTTTTTTTTTTGTTCTCCCTAGCATTGTAAGAATGCTGAAAGTACTACTCAGCTTTCCAGCTGCATTTTACATGGGTTCTTAGCTTCTTGCCCTGCACATCTAAAGATGTGGCACCTGCCTCAAGGAGAAAACCAACAGAGAGGGCTGGGCTGGCTTCTTTTCTTGTTCTCTCTTTGTTTGAGGATCTTAGCTTCTCAAGTCCTGGTTGTTTCGGCAGATCTGAACTCCAGCTTTTCTCTTTCCAGTCCAGGGAGATGCCAATCTCTGTTGGCTTGTTTGCTTCTTAGCAGGGGCCTCTATCTACTCTACCTAACTTCTCAATCTCTCGCTTTTGAAGCTGAAGAACTGGTGTATGCTGCAAAAGAAGTAGCAGCATGAAGAATGTTGACTTCCTTCAAAAAGCGTTCTTCCCAGGGTCTTGACCTTTCAAGTCCTGTCTGCCCCAAAGGCTCCTGGACGACTTCAAGCATCCGAGATGTATCTCATCCGTCTTTTCTAGTCCTTGGTGAGCTGCACTGTTCTGTTACAAGCTACTCTGTTGTAGCCACAAGCAGAGGTTCTCACTGACTGGATATTGGCTGGTACTGGGGAATTATTCTTGATTATTTTAAGACTATAATGGTATTATGATTATGTATGTTTTGATAAGTATCCCTATCTTTTAATATTTGAAATACTTTCATAATTGTGTTTTCTTCAAAATCATGATGGGGAGGGTGAGTAGGTAATGGATGAAGATGAAACAAGATTTGCTTTGAGTTCATAATTGTTGAGGCTGGGTGATGGGCATATGGGAATGAGTCATAGTGTTCTTTCCACTTTTGTATATATGCTTAAAATTTCCTATAATACAAAGTGTAATAAATAACATGTGGGCTTTGTACTCTTGGTTTCCATTCAACAGGCATGAGCTTATCCTTTGAGAAATAAACTAAGTAAAGCAACTTCTGTCAGAAACCAACCACATACTGAAAATAAAGAAAAAGACCTTCTTAATACAGAGGCACAACCACTATTAACTGACTCCATTACCTTAGCTGAACTCAAAGGGAATTTATGACAAAAAGAGTAATACATTGAAAACATGGAGGACAGTGTGCACTGGGGCTTAGGAGAGAGCACACACTGCTGCATCTGGGAGATGGTCCAGGTGGAACAGAAGCAGCACAGGGATGAGCTCCAGTTCCAGTTTACTGAGGGCTCTCATAGGTCCCACAGTGAGTCAGGAAAGAAGATAGCAAGGAGTATCAGTCCTGCTCTAGATTATCTTACAATTTAGTCACAGTTCAAGATTATAATTAATTTATGAAATTACAGTTAGAAAAATCATGGCCTTGCTTTCATTGCTTATCAATGAACTGTCTACTTTTCTGTACTTTCCTATGGGATTTCAAAGATTAAAAAATACAGAGAGGGAGATATGGAACTCAGTGCAAATCCTCTTGAATTTTCCTCCTTCAGGTCTCCACCCTGTGGTATCCAAATAAAACCGTGTTGAAACAAACACCAGGGAGCTCCATGAAAGCAGGATGAGCTTGTTGAGATATGGCTTTCCTCACTGGTTGCTTGCTTCAGTATCTGCTTGTTCACCTAGCAGCAGTGGCTGGTATTAAGTCCCCAGAGGACTGTGCTGGGCCAATTGTCATGGTTAACTCTATTCTAGGATGGATATACCTGTCATCCTCCTATCTCACAGGGAAACTCAGGATTTGGGCAGAAATGTTTTGAGGTTGTATGGGTTCTTTAGACCAGATAGAAGTTATTACAGTCTGGAAAACCGTTGAGGCTACTTACAGGTTACTGTTTTTCAATTGCCTCTCTTTTGTTTATTATTCTATTTAATTTTATTATTTTTGTATATGGATGCTACTGAACAGACCACCTTGAAGTATACAACAGATTGTAGGGTAAGTGCAAAGCTAGCTATTATTTTTTTTTGCAGAGCCAGCTGTTTTTGTAGTCACATTTCAAATGGGGATTATCATAATTCAAACCAGAGATGAGTGTAAGTGGATTAGGTGGTATTCTAAAGCTTGAAAATGAAAAGTTGCATGAGCTAACTGAAAATACATTGAGTTGTTGTTTACTTTCTCAAGGCAACTCTACTTCCAGTAAGTGGTAACAGGGAACTGCAGCAAAATGTCAGTTTCTATCTTCCCATATATGCATATATCTCAATAATACATGTACACATGCACATATAATACATAGTAGTTTGAATATTCTTTTACATTCTATCTATTCTTTTACATTTTGTGAACAAGTGCACAAAAGAACAGTGTGCAGAAAAGGCCCGCTGACTGCTAAAACAGGATATATAACTAGTAATTCTTACGGCTTAGAAGATTATGCTTTTGGTACAATTTTGGAAATAACTAAAGGTATACAGAAGGCAGCAATCTTTGGTACTCAGATGTTAGAGGCCCTAGATTCTACTGTAAACTCTGCCACTAACAAGGGGTGTGCTTTTAATCAAGTGGTTGCACTCACTGTGCCTCCATTTTTTCTTATCTGCAAAATGTTAGATTAAATCTCCTCTAAAGTTTTATTTTAACTTAAAATTCTATGATTTTATTGTATAATGTCATCAATGATTTTAATAAAATAACTGTATGTTTCCCTATAACTATAAAATAGTCCTACAGAATCGTGTACATTTTGGCAGGAGAATTAAGGTAAATTGAACTCTAATACCAGTTATAGTTAGTGTTCAGCAGTCATAATAACAAATGAAAAGTATCTAATCTACACTGTATAATTACCATATGCTAGACACTGGGTTACATGCTTTATATACTTCTTTTACTTACATTCTTATGGGGTAGATGCTATTATTATTATTCTATTATTATTCGTATTTTACAGATAAAAATACCGAGAAAAGAAAGGATATATAAGTTATCTATAGTCACTCAGATAGTATGTGGTAAAGCTGGGATTTGAACCAGAGTTGATTTTCTCTAGATCCCATGCTCATTAACCATGATCCTTCACTGCTACCCTACACTGTATTTTACTATCTGTGGTCTTTTATTATTTTCTTATGTATGTTGTGAATCTTTTTTAAAAAATTTTATTTATTTATTTATTTATTTTTGTCTCTGTTGGGTCTTCTTTGCTTTGTGCGGGCTTTCTCTAGTTGTGGTGAGCAGGGGCTACTCTTTGTTGCGGGTGTGCAGGCTTCACGTTCTGGTGGCTTCTCTTGTTGTGGAGCACGGGCTCTAGGCACATGGGCTTCAGTAGTTGTGGCTCGCGGGCTCTAGAGCGCAGGCTCAGTAGTTGTGATGCATGGGCTTATTTGCTCTGCGGCACGTGGGATCTTCCCAAACCAGGACTCGAACCTGTGTCCCCTGCATTGGCAGGTGGATTCTTAACCACTGCTCCACCAGGGAAGCCCTATGTTGTGAATCTTTAACAAATGGTTTTGTCTAAATATCTAATAAAAGTATTTTCAGTGGGCCTTATTCTACCCTTTGTTTTGCCGTATAGTCAAAGCCTTCCTGGAAAGTGAGAGTGGATATTCTTATCATTATTTTTTATGTGATCAAATAGAGCCAGAGAAATTAGGTGTTTGCCAAGTTTTCATGAATGGATTTTAGAGCTTTAAAATTTGATCTGCTCATTGCTTTTTCTGTTGAACTACTTACAAACACAATAGTTTCTACATCAAGGAAGAAAAACATAGACATGAAATTCATAGAAGAATTATATAATTGCATTTCTCAGCTATTAGTACATTTGAGTTGTGGGACAGTTTCCGTCAAGTTGAAAGAAATGAGATTCTCTCTCTTGATTTCAGAGATCAAATTATCTGCACTGATTATCTTCAGGGACATTGAGATATGCTCGGCAGACCACAATAGTCCAATGGTACTTACGTGTTTTGTTTTTCATTATCTATTTCTATAAAATGGAAGACTCGGAGACCAAGAAGGATACTGAATGATCTAGTTGTCAATTCAAATAAATATGTTACAGGCAGTAGCTATATGATACCCAAACAACAGGTCAGTTAAACAAATGGTCTTGTCAGTTGTTAGACTGAACTGATCAGTGAGGCAAAGTTCCAGATCTGGTAACCCCTGTCACTACAGAATGGAGCTAAAAGCTCTGTCTGGTCAGTTGACTGAATATTCCAGAGTAAGTAGTTCAGTCACACAGACTCTTCCCATTTACTTTCTTTTTGTAGTAGGGTCATTATTTATTTAGTAATTTACTGAAGGCTCACAATATGCAAGTCACTATGCTGGCGGCAAAGGCTTCAAAGACAAAAAAATACAATCCTTGATCTAGAGGATTGTTTAGTCACCATAGGAGACAATCAAGATAGGAGAAGTCATAAAAGTTCAAGAGAGGTTTCTTCCAAATGACAAAATTGATAGAGTAATGTACTTAAACGTTTTGAGAGGGTATTGAAACGCTTTGGGGAGACCTTGGGTCTGAATTATAAAAACATACAAAACCTTTTTAAGAAGTGAAAACTTAGGACAATTATTCTACTCAGTTTTGCTGGGAATGTAAAACTGCTCTAAAAAATAAAGTTTCTTTAAAAAACTAAGACAAATATTATCTATAGAGAAAAATAAAATATGCAAAAAAAAGGAAGGTAATCACCTTGTACTGCATGACACAGCTGTGAACTGTGAACAGCATTTCATGTGCATAATAATGTAGAAAGTGAATACTTACCTATCCCCAAATTGCAAAATAAATATATTGGGAAGATGAAGAGACAGGAAGTATGTGTCTGTATAATAGGGAAAATTACAATTCTATTAAACACATATTGAACCCTATATAGTAAGATTTTTTTCAGTATCTTTAGCATGCACTCTCCTTCTAGATGTTCGCTACTGTTTATTTGCATTTTCTATTGATGTACTGCTATTAACTAGAATTGTAATATGTTTTAAATGTGGACATTTATTGAGAAATATAATAAAACATGCGGCTCCTGCCAATTAAATCTTTTAAGGTTTTGACTAGGTGAATATTGTGAAAAAATATGAGAAGAAATAACAATATTTTGATACGACTGACTATCCAAAAGCAAATAACAGTGTGTTAATATAGTCATTTCTTGGTATCTGCAGGAGACTGGTTCCAGGATTTCCTTCAGATACCAAAATCCTTGAATGCTCAAGTCCCTTATGTTAAGTGGGTTGTATTTGCATATAAGCTATGCACACCCTCCTGTATACTTTCAATTATTTCTAGTTTATTTTATAATACCTAGTGCAATGTAAATGCTATATAAATAGTTGTAAATACAATGCAATGATATACAAATAGTTATAAATACAACATAAATTCTATGTAAACAGTTGCTCAAGCACACAGCAAATTCAAGTTTTGCTTTTTGGAACTTTCTGGATTCTTTTTTTCAAATATTTTTGATCTGCAGTTGGTTGAATATTGAGGGCCAACTGTATTACTATTATTTTCCAAGATGCTTTTGAATTAAAGAAGGTAATTTCCCTTACTAAATAAAAAGTTTGGGCCTGTCCACAAATAATGATGATACTAAGAATTATGAGATACATACTATATAAGTGGTTCTCAAAGAGTGTCCTGAAAACTCAGAAGAGAATAAAACTTTCCCAACATTAGGTAATGAGGGAAGATTAAATGGAGCAGGTGATTTGCATGAAGTTTGTATCCATACAGTGAATATAGAAAGCTTTATATTATCTGCCATACCTTTGTGACATTGCCTCCTTTTAGTAATCTTTTCTTTCTAGCTGCTTTAGTGTTTTTTGTTTTTGATGTTTTGCTTTTTCACTTTGACATGTTAAATATGGACTCCATTTATTCTACTTTTTAGGATTTATTGTCCTTCCTGGATTTATAATCCAAGTCCTTTACCAATATTTAGTCATCATCATTTCAACTATAGTCTCCCTACTGCTGTCATGTTGAACTCCAATAGATGTATTTTAAACTCTTCCTTCTTATCTTCCATGCTTTTAGTTCTATAATTTCGCTTTGTGTCTCTTGGCTTCATTCTAGGAATTTTATTTCAGTTCACTAATTGTATCAGTTTGTTACTGCTGCATAACAAACCACCCCAAATCTCAGTGCCTTAAAACAACAAGCATGTATTATTGCTCATGAACCAGGTCAGTAGACTGATCCTTCTGGTCTTGACTGGGTTCACTTACACATTATAGGCAGCTGTGGGTTGTCTGTGTGGCTTTGCTGATTTTGCTGGTTTCAGCCAAAATGTATGGGGCCTCATCTGGAATGAGTCAGCTCTGCTCCGGGTGCCTCTCCTCCTCCAGCAGGTTAGGCCGTGAATATTTTTTGTGGTGGTTACAGGTTTACAATAGAACAAACAGAAGCACACAAGGCCTGTTGAGGCCTAGGCTAAAATGAGCACATTATCATGTTTCATTATTACTTTTGAAAGCCCTAGGTACTTTTGCCTTTGTGGATCTCGTGCCATACAAAAGTATTAAAAATTATATTTTACAACTGCCTTGGCATAAAGATGAATATAATCCAGACTGGACTCATTAGTATATGTTTGTTATTCTATTTATCTTTATTCTGCTTTTAAAAGAAATTAAGATTAAAACATTTTTGTGAGCCTCTAAAAGTATTGTGGACTCTCAGCATTGTGACCACCATACCTGATGGATAAGTCAGCCCTGTACACCATCACTTCTGCACAAGCCCAGACTGTAAGGCTGGGGAAATAGACTCCACCATTTGATGGGAGGATCTGCAAGTTACATCAAAAAGGGTGTAATTATAGGGAAGCATGAAGTGTTAAGTCCATTTTGTAATCAGTCTACCACATCAATTCTATCTTCCTGTAAATTTAATCCATTTAGTTCACCTGCTTTTTTTTTGTTTCTTACTTGACGTTTTGCTTGTTTTTATTTTCTTCTTTTGTTTCCCCAAACATTTAAAACATATTTACTTTGTACTTTGATTCTGATAATTATAATACCTAAAGTCCTTTCAAATCTAGTTTTTGTTTCTGCTGGCTCTCCCTCTTTGAGACTTTTTTTGCTATAGTTTGGCAACTTTGGTTTGATCGTAGATTCTGCTTACCGTTGCTTTTGCAAGATGCTCAGGATATTAAACTCAGAACCATGTGAAGCTTATTTCTTGCTTTGGAGTTCTTTTGGTTACACGGTTTTTTTCTTTGTTTTTTGAAGTATAGTTGATTTACAATGTTGTGTTAGTTTCAGGTATACAGCAAAGTGATTCAGTTATACATACAAACATATATACAAATTTATATTCTTTTTCAGATTCTTTTCCCTTATAGGTTATTACAAAATACTGAGTATCGTTCTCTGTGCTATACAACAGGTCCTTGTTGGTTACCTGTTTTATATAGAGTAGGGTATATATGTTAATCCCAAAGTCCTAATTTATCCCTCTCCCCTGTTTTGGTTATACATTGACCAAGTAGGTAATGTAATCCATGAGGATGCAGCTAATACTTAGGGAAGATGTTTTTCTTTACCTGGAGCTGAGGCAGAGATGATTAAGTTTCTTTGCCATCTCTCTTTTCTCAGAAGCAGGTAATTTTTCCTTTGGCTTACCCAAAGGGCCCAAGACCGTTTTCCCTGAATAATTTTACAAAACAAAGCACTAAGTTTTTGTTATTGATAAATACTCCCTAGGTAAACCCATCTTTTCTGAGCTTGTCCACCACTATAGTTTCAGCATTTTTTTGTTCACAGGACAGTCTTTTAGTTTCCTGTGAGCTTGGCTTTAAAAAAAAAAAAAAAAAAAGCAAAACAAAAGAAAAAACTTTGCTGTATTGTTTCTATCATTTTTTTGGTGTTCTATAGTTGGATGCTTTAAAAATATATCATCTACCACAGTGCTTTAAATAAAACTCAGTCTTAAATGCTTTAAAACACACAAGCAAATAAAAATCAGTGAACAAATAAATTCTACAGCTGCAAGGTAGAATTGAATAATAGGAAGTAGACTGGAGCCCAAAGAAGCTATTGCTAGGAACTCAGGCTCAAATTCTCCTTGACTTCTTTGCAGACCGTGGTATCTCTTCTCTCCTGCTCTGTTTTAATCTTTACACACATATTGGGGTAGTTAGAGTTCCCGTTTCTCCCATGTACCTGCTTCTGTTCTAGCTCAGTCTGCTTCCCCTGTGCATGATAGCTTGGGGATACATTATGCCCCATCAAATCTTATTTGGCTTTCATCTTCTCCCAGAACTTTATTTCACTCTATCTTGATAAAAAATTAAAAATAAAAATTGGTAAGAAAAGTTCTGTTTCTCCGCTTGTGATTGAAAATGGATTAATGTATATCTAGAGGAAAACAGTGTGAATTTAAATCCTTTTTTTCTGACATTTAATTACATGGGATTCCAAGGTTATAATTTATGTTCCGAAGGTTTTTGCTTTCTAATTTATGTCATAAAAAACCTTTCCTGTTACAAAGGTCATATTATATAATTTATATAAAAGTACTTTGTGAA
Organism: Lagenorhynchus albirostris; assembly: GCF_949774975.1. Lineage (NCBI taxonomy): Eukaryota > Metazoa > Chordata > Mammalia > Artiodactyla > Delphinidae > Lagenorhynchus > Lagenorhynchus albirostris. The sequence continues at coordinate 33,131,235 of NC_083097.1, read as the reverse complement.
TTCTGATATACCAAGTAATAAGGACAATATTACTATTTACCACCACCTATTTCAATGCAACAGAGATATAGATATCAAAACAATAACAAAAACAATACAACCAAAATGACCCTTACTTTCAAGATACTCACTTTGCAGTGCAGAATACAAGATGTAAACTCACAAATGGCCCGTTGCGGGCTAGGTGTGCACCTCAGGCAGAGAATGAGGTCCAGTGCTGGCACAGAGAGAACAGCCGGTCACATCGCCCCAATCGGGAGGTGATGGACGCTTTCACTAAGTGGTAACACCAGAGCAAAATCCTTTTGTGAAAAGAGGGGTTCCTTAGGCAGATGATTTTAGAAAGGCATAATGGACTTAACCAAGATTTTACGGAAAAACAATGTCTTAGAACTAGCGTCAAAGAACAAAACAAAGAACTCCAGAGCGAAACCAACAACAATAGACCAAGTCGAACCCACTAACTTGGCAGGCAAGAGAACACAGAACAGTGAAGAAATTCAATTCACGGTGTCATTTGCTGAAGGAGAAAATCAAGGGTCTTTATATGCTAGAGAGGAAGAGTTCATAACCCCACTAAGCATAGAAAACAAGCACTCTGACAGGGTAAGTCCATAGGTCTGTGTACGCTTGGTTAAAATGGTCTCATTTTTCTCTTTTCCAGAAAGTGTCTTCAATTAGGTTCAGTAAAGATCTGGCATCCAGGTCACCCAGAGTTCAGGGAAACTTCACTTGTTTAGAGCCAGCTGTGATAAAACACAATAGTCAGTTTTGATATCTCCTAGGCAAGTGCTGCTGGAAGTGGAAAATTTTTATTCACATTGGCTTGAGGCTGATGTCATATGTAAAGTGGTTGAAACAGTGCCCCTAGACTCTGCCTTATAGCTCAAAATGTGGTCTGTGGACAGAGCATAGGCATTACCTGGGTATTTGCTGGAGGTACAGGTTCTTAGACCCCGCCCCCTCCAGTTCTACTGAATCAGAACCTGCATTTTAATAGGGTCCTCAGGTTTTTCATACACACATTAAAGAAGAAATAACAGTTTTAAAACCAGGTTCTAGAATAGTGGTTCTCCAATTTTGATGTGTAACAGAATCAACTGGTGAGTTAGAGTTCCAGACTCATTGCGGTAGAATAAGGCTTGTATTTTTACCAGGTTCCCCAGGAGATTCTGATACTGACCAAAGCTAAAGAACCACTATTTTAGGACATGCTTCTCCTACTCAGGATCCATAAGCTCAAAACTTGTACACATTAAAGAGATGTATTCTCTTGAAAGCTCTGGTTGTATTACAGAATCAAACTGTGTGTGCTGTTTTAACTGGAATTCACCCATTACAATTACAAAGTCACGAGGATTTTATGACCCCTAGAATTTCAGTCAATTGAAAACATATCTAGCACATGGTAAGATCATTTTTTTTCCTACAAGAAAACTATAAGAAAAAATACTACATCTCTGAGAATATTCCAGTGAGGATAATCTACTTAGAAACAAAGAAATTCCTAGGTCTTTGTAAATGGTGGGAATAGCTCTGGTAACTATTTACTGGAGCAGGGAAAGGATTAAAGTTCAGCTTATATTTAGGAAACTTCTCCATGAAGTTGTATATAAAGTCATTACATTTCTTTGTTTAACAAATTAGAAACTTCCTCTTTCAGTTCAGAAAAACTGGCTTTTGTTCTTAAGGTTTCTTTTACAAAAAGGTAAATTTTGGGGTGTCATACTTAAAATCCTAACCAAAAAATGACAAGCTTTCTTCCCACCACTTCTCTGTGGGGCACCCTGGTGTCGGCATCAGGAAGAATGAGGTCATGTGCTTTTAATAAACCCAAATGCCATCAAATATAGGAAATTATTTGGTATTTCCTTTACCGGATACAAACCTTACCTTTATTAGTCATTTAATTATGAGTTCAGAAATGAATTTGTGATCTGGGAGAACAATATTCATTAATAATTAGGGAAATGAGCAATGCACAAAATTTTCTGATAGGTCCAACCTTTCTTTTTCCTGCATGGTAAACATTTGTGAAGGAAATATGCTTTAATAAGATAAGAGGTTTCAGCAGAGGCATATTTGTTACTTCTCCCTGAGTAGATTCAACATGAGACTGGCAACTGTTATAAGAAATACATTTAATCCCAGCTGATTATTTTCACATACTGCTTAGAACATAAAATCCTCAGCTTGCTTTTGAAAGCATTACAACTAAGACCCTCATTTTGCGCTTGAGGAAAAGATGAAGCCAGAAAATTAGAGAAACATAACTATTTACAGACCTGAGAGTCAAAAATAGTTCTCTTGGGTTTTAATGCAAAGATTGCTTCAATAAATCTTTTAGCATTTGATTTCATCTAAAGACATCTGTAAAAAGAAGCTGGGATATTCTGAAGAAGAATAAAAGCTTTAAACATGCATAATTTGGGATTCAGTAATTCCACATCAAGGCCTTCAAACTAAAAATCTACTCAATAATATGTATAAAGATATATGTATAAGAATATTTATCGCAATGCTGTGAAACATGGAAAAAATTTAATCTGTAACTCTGACTTTAGTTTAAGAAAGGAGGATCATGTTAACTGGTGAACAATTTGGAAGGAAGTTGAGCTTATTATCTATATAAGTTCACATATAAAATTTTTAATAAAGTCTAAATTAGCCATTAATGATTTAAGGTCAGAACACTCATTCTGGAGAATTTGAAAAGGTAACTGTCATATCTGAGGAAAAAAGCCGCATAGCCTAGAGATAGCACGGAAAAGTAGATGCCACCTTAAAACTACAAGTTCCTGGTTGTTTCTTGGAATCTTCGCTTTTTCAGGCTATGGAGATAGTGTTTTCAAGAAAACCAGTCTGAATCTCAGGGGATAAGATGGTCCATTAAATATCGAATTTATGTGAATATTAGTAAAATATTCAGAGCAACTTAAATATTCAAGCGTAGGGCATTAAACTGTGGCATAACTATTCAGTGGCATAGTATTAGCCATTAATATTCTTTTAGAAGAATGTTTTAAAAACATGAGAAGATAGTCACAATGAAATTCTAGGTTTGAAAGATAGTATGTTCAGCATAATCTAAAATTTATGCCAATATATCTAGATACCTACAAAGAAGGATAAAAAGGTATACACTCAAATGCTTACAGTGATTATCTCTGGGTGGTAGGATTAGAGATTTTTTTATGTGTTAATTGAGAGGTAGAATATCATATTCATTGTTTATTGCTGGTATAACAAATTACCACACATTTAGCAGCTTAAAACTACATGAACTTATCATCTCACAGTTTCATAGGTCAGAAGTCTAGTAAGCCCAGCTGATTTCTCTGCCCTGGGTCCCATAAGGCCAAAATCAAGGTACCTGCCAGCCAGGGCTCTTACCTGAAGGCTCTGGAGGAAAATACTTTTCTAGGCTCTTTCACTTTGTTGAAAGAATTCAGCTGCATGTGCTTATAAGACTAAGGCCCCCGTTTCCTTGCTAGCTGTCACCACAGGTGGTTATTCCCAGCTTCTAGGGACTGTCAGCATTTTCTGGCTCACAGCCCCCTTCATCTTCTAAGATGAAGAGTGGGTGAAATCTCTCGTGCTTTGTATCTCTTTTGCCTTTTTTTTTTTTTCCTCCCCATGGCTTCTCTCTGAATCCAACTAGAAAAATTTCTCTGCTTCTAAGGCCTTGGAAGGATTAGTTTGGGACCACTTGGGTAATCCAAGATTTTCTAAAATTCTACTGATTAACAACCTTAATTTCATCTTCAAAGTCCTTTTTCTAGTTTAGCGTAACATATTCAGAGGACCTATGGATTACGATAGAAACATCTTTGTGGGGGAGGAAATTGTCTGGACTGCAACAAATAGTGTAATGGCTAATGGCATGAGCTTTGAAGACAGATGACAGACAGACCCTGTTTGTATTCCCAAAGCTGCAACCCAGTATATGTTGACTTTGGGGAAGTTAATTCATTCATATTCCAATTATCTCATGTATAAAATGGGGATCAGAATTATATCTATTTCATTGTACATTTATGAAGATTATATGAGATACTACATTAAAAGCATATGGTGCAATTCTCAATAAAGGTTAGCCATGATATTATTGTTATTCTCAATACATTTCGTTGTATTTTCTACAATGAACATAATTAGTAATAATATGAACATAGTAATAATACGAAAAATGATACAAATTATTTTAGAAGCAAGAAAGTTTAATCCCATTCATATGGTTATGTCTGTTGGTGAATATATATCTTCTCTCTCTCTTTTTTTTTTTTTTTGTGGTACACTTGCCTCTCACTGTTATGGCCTCTCCCTTTGCGGAGCACAGGCTCCGGACGCGCAGGCTCAGCGGCCATGACTCACAGGCCCGGCCGCTCCGCGGAATGTGGGATCTTCCCGGACCGGGGCACGAACCCGTGTCCCCTGCATCGGCAGGCGGACTCTCAACCACTGCGCCACCAGGGAAGCCCCCTATCTTCTCATGTTTTAAAACAGTATTTTTCTTTCGCACTTACTAACTGAATATTTAATTTTAAATATATATGTTGAAATGCATATATATTTATTTACTGTGTTCTCCAAGTACAATAGCACTCTCAGTCTTGTTCCTTGATGTTTCCCCAGTGTTTAAAAAAATTCCTGGCATTCAGTAGGCTCTTTATAAATATATATTAAATAAATGAATTTTTAATACAGCCATAAAGAGTCTAATTAAAAGAACTTTGGATCACTTAGCAATTTTCCTTTTACATTCATTCCTGAGAAAGAAAAAGGCAAAACAATGAAAGTCTCTTCATTTTTAAGCTGAAGTTTTTGAAAATTTAAAATTTTCACTTGTCTAAAATATTCTTCCATATTAGTATAGTATATTAGTATATTTAAAAATGTGATTGTTCTCATAGAACCTCTCATAGAACCTCTCGTCTCATAGAACCTCTCATAGAACCTCTCGTTGAAGGCAAGAGAGGTAAATGTACACAATAATAATGTAATCATGTTGCTGTCTTTTAACCCACAAAGCTTGGCTCTGATTTCAGTTATGAAAACTATCATATATCCAAGTCTGTGAGATTTATTTACTTTCATTGATAAGAAACCTTGGCTCTCAGTATGTGTGATGGGACCAGAGAGTCATGTTTTTGTTGTGTGATACGAATTTGTCCAAAAACTCAAGAATTCACCTTTTGCCTAAAACTTCCCTATCTGCTTACTTATACCTGAAATTCCACAGTTGTATTTCTCTTAGTAAGAGTATTTGCATTTTAATACTTTACATTTATGTGAAAGAATCTCAGAAAGACATGCTAAAGGAGAGAAAGGAGCAGTGGTGAAGAAGGATGCTCTATGAAGCAGGAGGGGGGCCACCATTAAGCAGAGGAGGAAGAGATGAGAATAGGATCAAAAGACTGTGGGCACTGCAAGACTCAGTTCACCTTCATGTCTCTGGAGCAGCTCTTTTCTTAAAATACCTATGAGTTAAAAGTTGGAAATCTTAGTACGTACATAATCCCACTGTGATAAGCGACGCTAGAGCCCAATGAGGGACAGATAATAAGCCTTTGGTTTTTGGTGGGATTAAGGGATCACAGGGGGAATGCAAATTCCCTCTGTTAAGACTACATATATGTGTTCTCTCAGGTTGGTTAACAGTAGGGAGCAAGCCTGGAATAGCTGGAGATTCTATTCCATGTGGTAGGTGATTATGGAAAATGTGTGACTAATGCACATTTAATAAGCCAAATCACACTTAAGCAGCTGACAACGTGGCTAATGTGTCTACTCTGCGTGTGTCTGATAACACGAGATGAGGATATTGTATTATATAGGCTTTGTAACAGGTCTGTACCTCGTCATTAGGTCCGAAGGGTCATAAAAATAAAACAGTTAATGAATACATCGTTACGGTTCAGTGCAACAGACATGAAAACCCATAATTACAATACAAAGAAAAAAATTCTAAAAGAGTTTGTTAAAAATAACCCTGGTATATAGAAGAAACTCTTTTGTTTTTTTAAAGAATAACATGAGGCTGAACTCTATCATCTCCACTAGACTACTGTTTTCAAACTTCATATATTTTATTAGTAAATAGTGAAATAATTTAGTAGTTTCTATCCAAATATTTAAAAAAATGAACGGAAATAGAACGGACAACAGACTGCATTACATATACGAAGAATAAGTCTTGAAGTTTTTTATTATTTTTTTCTCTTTCTTTGCGATGTCAAATGTATATCTAACTGCAGGCCATGATCACGAATGTTTCAAATTGCTCCAGAAAACCAGAGGTCCTTAACCTGAGGCTATAGAAAACTGAGTCACACACTTGAATGGAGAAAAATGGCATCTCTATTTCTACTAAAATTGAATTAAAATTTAGCACTGCCTTCAATTAAGACTGCAGGCAACACACTCCTGTAGTATTAGCAGTACTTGTGACTTTGTCACCAATAAATAGGGTATTTTATATCATATTATTATTGTGGCAAATATCTCAAAATATTGTTTAGGCTCAACATTACAGAATTACAGTAGTTACTCTAATTGCCCCTAGATCTTGTTATTTAATGTGATCATTAAGAAGCACATATATTACTGTATCATACTTTTTAACATTTTGCTAACTATTCCAGTACATTAGGTTCCTTTGTTATATTGTTTGCTTTATTTTTATACTAATAAAAATAATATTTTAAGAATGTAATCATATAGTCACCAGACTGCCCAAGGGCCCAGGACACCAAGAAAGAAAGAAAGAGAGAGGGAGAGGGAGGGAGGGAGGAAGGAAGGAAGAGAAAAAAAGAGAGAGGGAGAGAAAGGAAGGAAGGAAGGAAGAAAGGAAGGAAGGTAGGAAGAAAGAAAGGAAGAAGGAAGGAAGGAAGGAAGAAAAAGAAAGAAAGAAAAGAAAGAAAGAAAGAGAGAGAAAGAAAGAAACTGTGAGTGGGCTATGACATGCTAAATGTAGTAGCTGTTAACTTATTCTTTGTGTCTCCAGAATTTAGTGCCTAGAACATCGTTTGTTCTAAAAAAAATCATTGTTGGATAACTTCTGCCTATGAAAATAACAAGCCTGAAGCAATAATCTATGACTTAGTGGAAAGATTCACCATGAGGTAACGTTTGAATGAACTCCTGTAAGATGAGTAGGAAGAGGACATAACAAATAGTACGTGCTTACTGATCAGTAGAGAACATGACTACTGTGAAAAAAAATTAATTCTATGTGGATGAAGGATTTATGTGAAAGAACATAATGTGTGTATAGGATAATATTTTCATGGATTTGGTTAGGTAAGGATTTCTTAAACAAGACATAGGATGTACTGATAGTAAAGTAAAAGTTTGGGAAATTTGATTATATTAAATCTAGTAATTTATTTCCATCAGAGTAATAATAAAAAGCAAAACAAACAAGCCATAATGGGGGGGCATTGTTTTCAACACATATAACTGAAGGTTTAATAACCAGAATATGTAAAGAATTTCTAAACTATGTAAGAAAAAGAAAGTCAACCAGTACCAAAGAAGAGGCAATCCATTTGTCCAAAGGTAAAATGAAAATGAGACTTGAATGGGATCTTCACATAAAGACAAACTCAAATTACCAATAAACAAACAGAAAGATGCTGAACCTCATCAATGATGAGAGAAATGAAAATCAGAATCAAAATGACATACAGATTTATACAAGGTTGGCAAAAATTAGAAGTCTGACAATAATAAGTATTGGTAGGGATTACGAGCATTGAGAACTCTTATCCATTGCTGCTGAAACTGTAAACTAGTACGACCACTTTGGAAAATAGTTTGGCATTTTCTATTCAAGTTTCTGGGAGATAGGAGACTTGCAATGTTCCATTCTCTAATCTAATAGGGCAGGCAAAAATAGGGAATGCTGGTAGAAATTACTAAGGTAGAATTCACTGACAATGTAGAAAGCTGCAAAGAGTATAACTCCTCATTTTATGACATGAAAAAGCCAGATAATCTACAGAATAATAACCTTTTTTGAATCCAATTAGGAGCTAACATCAAAGGGCAATCAACTAGCCTGCAATCTAAGGAAAGACAGACGTCTTCAAGGAGAAAGGACATACGAACTATTGCTTACCTGAAGCATAGCATAGAAGGAAGAGACACTAGACACCATACAAACACATTAAAATAATTCGGGTGAATTTTTTATGAATTATTGAAAGTTGAATGTGAGCTAGTGTGAGAGAATAGAACTCCTGGGGCTGCAGACTCAAGGGTATTCTCCATGGGTGCTCGCTGGACGATTACAGGAAAGATCTGAGAGGGAGCAAAGGGGAGTACAGTACAGAAAAAGCCTGTCTGTGGTACAGGCCTAGCGGTGTGGGAACGGCAGCCACTGTGGGAAAAGCATGAAGCTCCACACATGTCCTTCTTCCCTTAACTCCTCTATGAAACAAACACCTTAAGCCACTAAGGGGAGAAGAGCAAACTGTCTGTCTAGCACAGAGTTAAAGACTATTGCTGCCGGCAGAGGAGAACAGGAAAACAAAAAAACCCCCAGAAATTCCTTTTCCTGGGGGTGGGATAGAAATACCTTATAGGCCTAAATCATTAGAAATCACCTGCTACTGGAAGAAGGGCAGAATCACTAAGGCCCACAACCAAGACTTAGACACAGCATCTGTCTTAAGACTAGGGTGAACCAGGACAACAGAGAACACTCCCCGCCCCCTCACTCCAGATGCCAGCAGAGCAAACAGTGAGTAGCAAACAGCAGGAGTCTCCTGCTAGCAGAGAGTCTAGAACATGGAGAAAAAACTTCTCTGAGGTATATACTCATGGGAAAAACCTAAAGTTGACAGTGGAAGAGTAATATTGAGGAGACCTCTCTGGAAACCAGCCCTCACCTACAGGTAATGCTAAAGCAATCTGAAACTGGTAGTGGTCTGAGAAACAACAAAACTAAGATCCAGCTCATCATCTGTCTAGATTGAATCAACTCCCCAAACTAAGGGCCAAGGAAAAGGAAGTATGTCCCTTTCTAGCTGTAAACACTATCTTCTTCAGGCTCTACTGTCCTACACAAAATATGTAGCTTTCAACCAAAAGCTGCAAGTCACAGAGAAGCAAGAAAGATACACCACCCAGTGAAGAGGCAAAGCAATCAACCTATCCACATGTAGAGAACTATAGATGGGGAATTTGAAATACTTGTAATTAATATATGGAAAAGGCTCTACTGTAAAAGATGGGCAATGTATTAGATGGGGAATTTCAGCAAAGATATGGAAACTCTTAAGAAAGGATCAAACAGGAACATGGTAACAAAGATGAGGAATGCCTTCAATGAACTCATCAGTAGGATGAACACTGCTGAGGAAGGAATCAATAAACTTGAGGAAAGGTCATTAGAAATTACTCAAACTGAGCTTCCCTGGTGGCGCAGCGGTTAAGAATCTGCCTGCCAATGCAGGGGACAAGGGTTCGAGCCCTGGTCCGGGAAGATCCCACATGCTGTGGAGCAGCTAAGCCCGTGCGCCACAACTACTGAGCCTGTGCTCTAGAGCTCGTGAGCCACAACTACTGAGCCCACGTGCCACAACTACTGAAGCCCGCACACCTAGAGCCTGTGGTCCACAACAAGAGAAGCCGCTGCAGTGAGAGGCCTACGCACCACAACGAAGAGTAGCCCCCGCTCGCCGCAACTAGAGAAAGCCTGCGCGCAGCAACGAAGACCCAAAAATAAATAAATAAATTTATTTTTTTTTTAAAAAGAAAGGAAATTACTCAAACTGACACAAAGAGAAAAAAAGTGAAGAAAATAGAACATAGTATTCAAGAGCTGTGGGATAATACGAACTAGTCTATCATATATTTAACTGACGTCCTAGGAGGAGAAGAAGGTAAAAGTTGGGCAGAAGAAATATTTGCAAGCGCAATGGCAAAAAATTTTATAAAAATAATTAAAACATCAAACACTAAATACAAGAAGATAAGACAGCACCAAACAGGCTTAATGCCTAATTAATTAATTAATTAAAAACCACAACTAGACAAATTGTATTCAAACTGCTCAAACCAAAGATAAAAAAGAAAATGTTGAAGTCAGCCAGAGAAATAGGACACATTACATACAGAGGAACAAAGGTAAGAATTATATCAGACTTCTTGTTAGAAATGATGCAAGCCAGAAAATAAGGTACTGACATTTTTTCAAGTGATGAAAGGAAAAAAAGTGTCAACCCAGAATTTTATTCATAGAAAAATTATCTTTCAAAAATTGAGTAGAAAGAAATATATTTCCAAACAAATAGAAACATAGAACATTCATTATCAGCAGGTCTGAACTATAAGAGATATAAAATAAGGTTATTCAGGGAGAAGACATATGATATCAGACAGAAACTTGAATTCATACAAAGAAATGAAGAATATTATAAATGGCATTTAAAAAGGAAATAAAAATTATTTTATTATTTTCAATTGTCCTAAAAGGTAATTGACCCTCTAAAGCAAAAATAGGGGGAATATATTGTATGTTTATGACATATGTGAGTGTAGGAATGTATGACAACAGTAGCAAAAGGAACGGAGAGAGGAATTGGGAGTCTACTGGTACAATGTGTTTATATTACATGTGAAACAGTATAAAATTATTTGAAAGTGGATTGTGATTAATGAAAGGTGTATATTGTAAACCCTGGACAACTTCAAAAACTTTCTTTAGACAGATATGAATTACTAGAGTAGTCATCCAGACTGAGAAAGTGAGACAGGGGTAGGTACCTCATGGTAGTGACGGAGTCTTTCGTGTAAAAGCAGTGAGACCAGCTCTGTCTTTCAGAAACTTAATTCTGTTAATGGTGTGGCCAGAGAGACCAATGCTAAGTCAAACCTCTACTGGATTTGTGGCAGGCATTCAGTTGCCATTTTAAAAAGTCATGTTTGCTTCTCCTGATGAGGTTGCATTTATGGCATGATTTAATAGGCTTTGGAGTTAGGCAGAACTACATTAGAATTTCAGTTATGCCACTTTCTAAGAACGTCGCTTTGGGGCAATCGCTATAAGCAGTACTCTTTTCATCTTTAAAATAGCAAGATTGGATCTTAATTCACAGGTTCCTTCAAAGATTAAATGAGATAATGGATGTAAAACTATGGCTATATTACATAAAAGACATGCATCAAATCTTAACTCCCTTCTTTATTCTTTTGTAAAGAAACAAAGAACCATTCAAGGTCTCGTGTACTGGAATAACCTCTCCATTTGATAGACTCTGAAGGCTTTTCTGGAGTAATCAAACAAGAGCAGAACTTAATTTTTTCCTCTGCCTCTTCCTTATTAATGAATTTGACTTTATCTTCTTTTGTCAGTTAGTTTTTGCTGCTTAACAAACATTTTCGTTGCTCCGAAACTTGATGGCTTGAAACAGCCACCATTTATTTAGCTCACAGTTCTATTGTAGCTGCAATTTGTGCTGGGTTTAGTGGGGCCATTCTTTATCTGTGATCACTCATGCTGCTGCACTCAGGTGGTAGTTCATGGCCTTATAGTCTAGCAGCTGTCTCTGTTGGCTGAGATGACAGCTAGCAGGATGAGGGGAACTGGGCCACATGACTCTCATCACCCATTAAGACATCCAGGCTTGTCCACATGGTGGCAGTTTCAGTGTTTCCAAGATGAGCGAGAGAGAAGGAAGACCAGTGTACAGCATTTTGGATGCCTCTATTTGCAAAAGGCTTCCTCATGTCTTGTCGGACAAAGGAGGTTGCTTGGTCAACTCAGACTCAAGGGGTAAGATACAGATTCCACCTTTTGATGAGAGCTGCTGCAATGTTACATAACAAGGGTGGATGTAGGAAGGGAAAGATTTATGGTCATTTTTACAATCTACCACACTGCTGAAAACAAACTGAAAAAGCAATTCTTTTCTGTCTACTACTTCACAGGTAGAGATCCATTTTAATCCTTTGATAGAATCTAGCAATAGTGTTATAATAGGATTTTCCCTGGATGATTAAAGAAAGATGCTTCATAAGGAGAGACTATTGACTGTTATATGTCTTGGGGGGTAATATTATTCATTGTCAGTAGAGTATTGGAGAATCTTTCTGCATTTATTCTTTGGTGCTTGGAAACTGAGTTTCTACAATAACATTATTTTAACTAAAAAAATTTTTTTTCCTAAAGCTCTACTTGTTCAAACCCTTAAAGTATTAATTAACTTATTTTAAAACCAACTATGTTCCAGATCTTGTGCTCATCATGAATAAAATTAGTACTTTACAAAACCTAATATATATTCTTTAAGAGAGAATGGGTTTAACCTTGGAGAAATGGTAGATGCTTAAAGCTGTCTAAGAAGAAAAGCAATGAAATTGCTCTAATGACCTGGAAATATATATATATATATATATATATTTCTTTCTTGACCTATTAGATAATGGGGAGAATAGGATATTTAACAAATTACTGTTTTAAATGAGTAAAACCAACATATATTTCACATTCTGAGCCTTGAGTACATTGGATTCTATCCCTCTTTCAGTAATTTATGAAACCTAATTGAGTTGTTCCAGTATTGGGGAAGAGGAATTGAGTCACCTAAAACTAGAAATTATTTGCCTGGGTAAATTTTTTTTTATGGCCAAAAGGACCAGAAAGAGAAATGGGGCATTTTGAGAAAATTTGTCTCCAAAGTACCATTTCTTAGGTGAAATTATGTAACTCAATTTACTTTATGGCAGTCACTGTGGCTAATAGTGGACTTGATTTTAATTTTATATGGATTAAATAATTTAACTTTTCCCTGATGTATTTTTGAATGACTTTATTCACAGACCGTATCCCTTTTCACATTGTCTGAAAGTTTTATTGTCTCTGACATCCAAAGTTGTACATGACTTTCCATGGATCTTGATATTTCCTTTTTAGCTACTTTTTATTTCACTGGAAAAAAGCAGCAGATAAGTTTAAGTAGCTGCAGAAATTCAGTTGTTTAGATAACAACAGTGGAAGATGTACTTGCCTCAGTGGTGTCACTCATTTCCCCTTTCTTTTCTTACATTACTCTGAGTTTCATTCTTAAATAATGTTTGGATCAAACATTAGAATTCAGTCTTTGTGCATTGAATGCTGCATTAAGTAAGTACCATGTACTACACATTGTGCAATGTGATGGACCTATGTGGCTGAAAAAACTATCCTTCACAGCTAGTTAAGGTGAAGAGATTGTAATACCTAGAATTAGGGAATCAAAGCCATAACTATATGCCCATCATCAAATCTGGTACTCAAAGATGCTACCGCAAATTGGCTTGATATCAGAATAACCTGAGAAACTTCAGACACTACTTAGTTTCCTGAGTTCCTTATCCAGAGATCATGATTCAGTACATCATCATCAACGCTGAGGACTTTAGTCATTTTCTCCAAAGCTCCCAATATAATTTTGATGCAACTGGCCTAGTACTGGTTCCAGGAAAGGCAACAGGGGACCACTCGTCTTATTGAGGTGTCTTAGATTAAATATAATAGAAGTAGCTTTGATGTGTATATTATCATTATGATTATCCTCCTTTACTCAAAAAAAGAAGTGCATTGTTTATGTCTTTGTTTCTAAAGCCCAAATTTGTTCTAATTAATCTCTGTGAATGCTGCTGACTTGTAGACCACTAACATTCAATGGTTGCACAATTCTTGAGAAAAAAAAATCTAGATTGCTAATTGTTGGATTTTATTTCTTCACAACTTAAAGGAATTTGCCTCCCCCTTGTTCTATAATTATTTGTGTCAAAGCTCGGGAAAAAATTCCAAGAAAACAAAACTATCAGGAGGTTCAAAGACAAGGATCATGTTCCAGTAATTCAATGAATGGGTTATGAAAACTGAAAGAGCTAAGATCAGGTCTTGAAATCTAGGAGAAGAACAGCTGGTTGAGAATACCAAGGAACAAATAAAATTTATTGTAATATTTTCTCTGGTAGCTACTTATGGGCCAGCTGTAGTATGTCATTTGCATACGGTAAGCAAAGGCAAAAGGCCAAGGACAGTAGAAAAGAAACCCAGCAATAAGTTTTCATACAGTTGGAGTTCTACTTTGAGAACTTGCAATCCAGTGATAACAAGATAACAAATCCTATATTTGCTTGATATTGACAGTTGACAAATCCTTTACAATATGTTAACTCAGCTAATACCTCCAAAAAGATCTACGAGGCAGAAACCAATCTCTTCCTTTCATAAACTTGAGGTGGAGGGTCATAGAAGTTAAGTGCTTTTTCTGAGCTCACACAACTAATGAGTTGGGATTTGAATAAGAAAAATGACTTCTAAATAAGATATCTTTTTCATCCTTACTTTTTTTTCTTGGACTTCATCTGCCATATAACACTTAGAAGGTCACCTTAAGGAATAGTTTCTGTCCAGTCTGACCAATACATCATCTTGAACCCTGGGCAAAGCTATAAACGCCCCTTACAAAATGTCTTTGTCGTGGTTTTCTATCACCTGCCAGCCACCCAAACGCACTTGCTCAGCCTCTGGTCTCTGCCCTTGAGCCCCTAACCCTCTTTCTATGGAATGCCATTGCATGTGGACTGTTTCTTTAGTTCTCAACTGTTGACCTCCTCCTCTACAACTTTTACAGCTCCCTGATTTTCATGCTCTGTAGTCTGAAGACCTGACTGGCTCCCACCTCCACGCCTGGTCTTAGCTCAGGGGCCCAATCTCTTGCACAAATACAGGAGACACTTTCAACTTATACACCAAATGCATCTTTCCCTGAAGCACATTATAAATTGTCTGAAAACACCATATCAGAGATACTTTTTTTCTTATTTCATGTGAATGCTCTTGAGTAACATCCTTTTAAGTAGAGGAAGGAGAAGGCCAATGCATGTACACTGCACCGTCTGCTCGGCCAGATCAGTAAAAGTTAGAACTGATGGCTTGTGTGTATTTCTTGTTTTGATATTTAGGATGGCAGAGATGGTTAGGAGATTCAGATTCATAGGCTCAGCAGAAATCTGCAAACTGGAAAACTGATGTCTGAATCAGGAAACTTAGAGACTTACCACTGAATTTTCATACTGAAAGAAATCTCAGAGTAATTTAGGTAAATCCCATCATTATATGGATGAGGAAATGGAGTTCCAAGGTCACGAACCCACATATTAGGCTCAGGTCAGTGATTCTGTGACAGAGATATTATTTAGTGTCCTAAATATTCATGGTTTTCCCCGCAACTGACACTGTTCACAGTTCTTCATGTTGATGACTATGATAAAATTTATCTTTTGTTTCCAAGTGAAGGCTATGGATGGGCTTAAATCACGTAAGTGAGGTTGGAATTCTGGAGAAGGAGAGCAAGGCCTGGGCTGAGAATAAAGAGTAGGGATACAATCAAAAGAATGGTTTGCCCATCTAAGCTTAATATCAAGGAGGAGAATTTAACCTGACAATGGACTGGTAATTAAGGGTCTAAGCACACTCAGAACAAAGCAGAGGTACATTTTAAAATTTTGGATCCTCACCAAAATCAAAGGCACCTACAGGCAGTGTGGCACAGTGGTTAAGGATTTTGGTTTTTGGAGACAGACAACCTAAGTCTGAATTCTGACTCTATCACTCAATAGCGATGTGAGAAAATTGCTTTTCCTGTGATTCCTTTTTTTCTAGTTCCAAACACAAGATAATAATAGTATTGAATCCAAACACTTGTTATGAGGATTGAGTAAGTGAGACACTTGTGCTGGGAAGATAATAAACACTATATAAATGATTGCTAATAAATATTCTGCTGACATATGTACAAAGAGGTTCACTGCAACATATTTATAGAATTAAAGAATTGGAAACAATTTAAAAAATCCTTTACGAGGGGCCAGTTAAATAGATTACATTATAGCCATACAAAGGAGCATATTACTGTTAAAGAATATGAGGTGTGTCCATAAGTGCCACCTATGACGAATATTTTAAGTAAATATTTAAACAATACAACAGGATGATATAATTTTTAATGAAATATTTAAAAATCTATGTTATGTGTGTGTGTCCCAAATCTCTTGGTGTTTTAACACAAGTCTGTTGAGTGGTTTCTCCTGAGGACTGACATTGTTGCACGGGTGGCAGTGGCAGGGAGGAGCCATGGGAAAAACTTATTTTCCTTTTTTTACTTCTGTAATATTTGGATTATTTTTCAGCTAGCAAACCTATTTTTAAAAATAGCATAAATCTAGTAAGATCTGGGATGGAGAGAATACAGTAGTAATTAAGGTAAAGTTATGAGGAGTTAGAGGCAAGTTGCTGATGACTGCAGGAGCTCCTCGGTAATAAAGAAGAACTTTGATATTAACTGTTACCCATAATATCTCCAAGTTGATCTTGGAAGCTCACTCACTCCCATCCTTAAGGAAAAAATGGACTTGTGTTTCTTTCAGGTCAGGAGAGTATTTAAGTGACATTAAATAACCTATAGGAGTAATGCTCCTCTTTACATACCAGTGAATACATTATGTAAAGGGAAAGAAATCTGCCTCTTACCTGTGTAACGTACTGTGCATATGTTAAGTGGCTTCTTTCACACACGCTGAAATAATGACATGGCTAGACCCATTTACTAAGCTAAGCCCTGGATATATTTCTCCAAGGCACTACTACCCAACTGGAGTCTGATATTACAGTGACTTACTAATAAGTTCATTACTGCTGTGTGCTCTTGCAAATAAATAGAGCATAACATATGTAGGACTGAAATCTTTAGTTGTAAGTTATGAGTGTGATACAGTAAGAACCTGTGATTTGCATAGGGAAAAGAATCTGGAGGTAAACTGATTGGGGGGTTGCAGGGCTTTGAAAATTGGAGCATAATTGAGTCCCCAGGCATTACAGACTAAGTAAACAATTCATTTGTTTATAAGTATTTATGAACAGTCTAACCTCAGCTGACCTCTTTGGTAATGCTTTCTGCGTCACTTTGAAGCACATCTTGTGACAGATTAAAGAAGTATGTCTTATAATATAAACAAGAAGCATGGTTTTATAGAATCATTCCCGCCCTGAATTTACCTTGTCTCCTAAATATTAGTGATGTTAAAAAAGGATTAAGGAAAAAATGTGAAAAGGCAGAGAAAGGAAAGGAAAGCTTTAGTTCTCCTCTTTCATGTTGATTCATTTGTTGATTATATTTATTTAACTTTATTTTACAGGTACATATAATGCCTACTTATCTTTGCATTCATCAATGTTGGGAAGCTATGGTTTTCAAAATGTAGATACTTATACAAATCATGAGCCAATGACCCACTCATTCGCTCAAGGCTAAGTTAATCGCCCTGCTGATTATAGATGATTCCATAATCTTGCCTCTAAGGACATGGATGACAGTTCAGAATCCCTCACAGCTTGTCTGCTCAGTGGCCTTGATCATCTCTTTCCTGCCCAGCCTATGTATGACAGTGTTGACTCCCTTATTTACCCTTATCATATTACTCTTCCACTATTAATTTCATGAAAAAATGATATATAGGGTTTATAAGAAACGATAAAGCCAAGGAATCTCATCAAAATCTGAATGTGGGAGAGAGGCACATGTGCAGTACTTTGTTGAGACATAGTGTGGTTTGATATAGATAGATAGGTAGGTAGGTAGATAAACTTTATTTTATAGTAAAATGATTTTTATGAGCCTGTAGTTACTTTACATGAGTTAGAGCCTCCACAGTACAGTAAGTCAATTTATCCAAATATGGCATATTCAAGCTCAGTATTTATTACCTATAGTTCATCTAAAAAGTAAGCACAGTCCCAAATATTTTATTACTATTATCATAGTATAAATGTCTTCTTGGTGTACAGCCCATCCTGTATGTTACCTTTGACATTCCTGTTTCATTCTGTAGAGCTGAGTGAGAGTTTTATTTGGAATAAACTTGGGTCCAGAGTGAGAGCACTGTCTTCCCTATGCCATCCCACATATTTAGATTTTTAACAGAGTCGTTGATGAAGATTTCGAGGAAGAATTGCTTAGGGTACAGAGTATTAGTCTCCTTCTCCTACTCTTCTTCCTTCTTAAACATATTCTACCATATCAAATTGACCAAAAATGTGAGGGAGCTTTATAGAGGAGATTGGGAACTATTAATATGCTGTATCAGCTTCCTTTAAATAGATAAAAATCAACAGGAGAGAATACCTTGTGATTAGGAGAACATGGGAATTTTGTTTTTTTTCCTTTTATCTCTTTTATTTATTTATTTTTAATTTTTGAATTTTATTTTATTTATTTTTTTATACAGCAGATTCTTATTAGTCATCCATTTTATACACATCAGTGTATACATGTCAATCCCAATCGCCCAATTCGTCACACCCCCCACCCCACCTCACCTGCTGCTTTCCCCGCTTGGTGTCCATACATTTGTTCTCCACATCTGTGTCTCAATTTCTGCCCTGCAAACTGGTTCATCTGTACCATTTTTCTGGGTTCCATATATATGTGTTAATATACAATATTTGTTTTTCTCTTTCTGACTTACTTCACTCTGTATGACAGTCTCTAGATCCATCCACATCTCAACAAGTGACCCAATTTCGTTCCTTTTTATGGCTGAGTAATATTCCATGTATATACGTACCACATCTTCTTTATCCATTCGTGTGTCGATGGGCATTTAGGTTGCTTCCATGACCTGGCTGTTTTTTTAAATTAATTAATTTTTAACATCTTTATTGGAGTATAATTGCTTTACAATGGTGTGTTAGCTTCTGCTTTATAACAAAGCGAATCAGTTATACATATACATATGTTCCCATATCTCTTCCCTCTTGTGTCTCCCTCCCTCCCACCCTCCCTATCCCACCCCTCTAGGTGGTCACAAACCACCTAGCTGATCTCCCTTGTGCTATGTGGCTGCTTCCCACTAGCTATCTATTTTAAGCTTGGTAGTGTATATATGTCCATGCCACTCTCTCACTTTGTCACAGCTTACCCTTTCCCCGCCTTGTATCCTCAAGTCCATGCTCTAGTAGGTCTGTGTCTTTATTCCCGTCTTAACCCTAAGTTCTTCATGACCTTTTTTTTTCTTAGATTCCATATATATGTGATAGCATACGGTATTTGTTAAACAGTGCTGCAATGAACATTGGGTTGCATGTGTCTTCTTGAATTATGGTTTTCTCTGGGTATATGCCAAGTAGTGGGATTGCTGGATCATATGGTAATTCTATTTTTAGTTTTTTAAGGAACCTACATACTGTTCTCCATAGTGGCTGTATCAATTTACATTCCCAACAACAGTGCAAGAGGGTTCCCTTTTCTCCACACCCTCTCCAGCATTTGTTGTTTGTAGATTTTCTGATGATGCCCATTCTTACTGGTGTGAGGTGATACCTCATTGTAGTTTTGATTTGCATTTCTCTAATAATTAGTGATGTTGAGCAGCTTTTCATGTGCCTCTTGGCCATCTATATGTCTTTTTTGGAGAAATGTCTGTTTAGGTCTTCTGCCCACTTTTAGAGTGGGTTGTTTCTATTCTTAATATTGAGCTGCATGAGCTGTTTATATATTTTGGAGATTAATGCTTTGTCCGTTGATTCGTTTGCAAATATTTTCTCCCATTCTGAGGGTTGTCTTTTCCTCTTGTTTACGGTTGCCTTTGCGGTGCAAAAGCTTTGAAGTTTCATTAGGTCCCATTTGTTTATTTTTATTTCCATTTCTCTAAGAGGTGGTCCAAAAAGGATCTTTCTGTGATTTATGTCAAAGAGTGTTCTGCCGGGGCTTCCCTGGTGGCACAGTGGTTGAGAGTCTGCCTGCCGATGCAGGGGACACGGGTTCGTGCCCCGGTCCGGGAAGGTCCCACATGCCGCGGAGCGGCTAGGCCCGTGAGCCATGGCCGCTGATCCTGTGCATCCGGAGCCTGTGCTCCACAATGGGAGAGGCCACAACACTGAGAGGCCCGCATACCGCAAAAAAAAAAAAAAAAAAAAAAAAAGAGTGTTCTGCCTACATTTTCCTCTATGTATTTTATAGTGTCTGGCCTTATATTTAGGTCTTTTATCCATTTTGAGTTTATTTTTGTGTATGGTGTCAGGATGTGTTTTAATTTCATTCCTTTATATGTAGCTGTACAGTTTTCCCAGCACCACTTATTGAAGAGACTGTCTTTTCTCCATTGTATATCCTTGCCTCCTTTGTCATAGATTAGTTGACCATAGGTGCATGGGTTTATCTCTGGGCTTTCTATCCTATTCCATTGATCTATGTTTCTGTTTTTGTACCAGTACCCTATTGTCTTGAATACTGTAGCTTTGTAGAATAGTCTGAAGTCAGGGAGTCTGATTCCTCCAGCTCCGTTTTTTTCCCTCAAGACTGCTTTCGCTATTTGGGGTCTTTTGTGTCTCATTGCAAATTTTAAGATTTTTTCTTCTAGTTCTGTAAAATATGCCATAGGTAATTTGATAGGGATTGCACTGAATCTGTAGGTTGCTTTGGGTAGTCATTTTCACAATATTGATTCTTCCAATCCAAGAACATGGTATATCTCTCCATCTGTTGGTATCATCTTTAATTTCTTTCATCAGTGTCTTATAGTTTTCTGCATACAGGTCTTTTGTCTCCCTAGGTAGGTTTATTCCTTGGTATTTTATTCTTTTTGTTGCAATGGTAAATGGGAGTGTTTCCATAATTTCTCTTTCAGTTTTTTCATCATTAGTGTATAGGAATACAAGAGATTTCTGTGCATTAATTTCGTATCCTGCCACTTTACCAAATTCATTGATTAGCTCCCATAGTTTGCTGGTAGCATCTTTAGGATTCTCTATGTATAGTGTCATGTCATCTGCAAACAGTGACACTTTTACTTCTTCTTTTTCAATTTGTATTCCTTTTATATCTTTTTTTTCTCTGATTGCCATGGCTAGGACTTCCAAAACTATGTTGAATAGTAGTGGCGAGAGTGGACATTCTTGTCTTGTTCCTGATCTTAGAGGAAATGCTTTCTGTTTTTAACCCTTGTGAATGATGTTTGCTGTGGGTTTTTCGTATATGGCCTTTATTATGTTGTGGTAGGTTCCCTCTGTGCCCACTTTCTGCAGAGTGTTTATCATAAATGAGTGTTGAATTTTTTCAAAAGCTTTTTCTGCATCTATTGAGATGATTATATGGTTTTTCTTCTTCAACTTGTTAATATGGTGTATCACATTGATTGATCTGTGTATATTGAAGAATCCTTGCATCCCTGGGATAAATCCCATTTGATCATGGGTATGATCCTTTTAATGTGTTGTTGGATTCTGTTTGCTAGTATTTTGTTGAGAATATTTGCATCTATATTCATTAGTGATATTGGTCTGTAATTTTCTATTTTTGTAGTATCTTAGTCTGGTTTTGGTATCAGGGTGATGGTGGCCTCATAGAATGAGTTTTGGAGGGTTCCTTCCTCTGCAGTTTTTTCGAAGAGTTTGAGAAGGATGGGTGTTAGCTCTTCTCTAAATGATAGAATTCACCTGTGAAGCCATCTGATCCTGGACTTTTGTTTGTTGGAAGATTTTTAATCACAGTTTCAACTGCATTACTTGTGACTGGTCTGTTCATATTTTCTATTTCTTCCTGGTTCAGTCTTGGAAGGTTGTGCATTTCTAAGAATTTGTCCATTTCTTCCAGGTTGTCCATTTTATTGGCATAGAGTTGCTTGTAGTAGTCTCTTAGGATGCTTTGTATTTCTGTGGTGTCTGTTGTAACATCTCCTTTTTCATTTCTAATTTTATTGATTTGAGTCCTCTCCCTCTTTTTCTTGATGAGTCTGGCTAATGGTTTATCAATTTTGTTTTATTTTCTCAAAGAATCAGCTTTTAATTTTATTGATCTTTGCTATTGTTTTCTTTGTTTCTATTTCATTTATTTCTGCTCTGACCTTTATGATTACTTTACTTCTGGTAACTTTGGGTTTTGTTTTTTCTTCTTTTTCTAATTCCTGTACGTGTAAGGTTATATTGTTTATTTGAGATTTTTCTTGTTTCTTGAGGTAGGCTTGTAAAGCTATAAACTTCCCTCTTAGAACTGCTTTTGCTGCATCCCATAGGTTTTGGATCGTCGTGTTTTCATTGTCATTTCTCTTTAGGTATTTTTTGATTTCCCCTTTGATTTCTTCAGTGATCCCTTGGTTATTTAGTAACGTTTTGTTTAGCCTCCATGGGTTCGTGTTTTTTATGTTTCTTTCCCTGTAATTGATTTCTAATCTCATAGTGTTGTGGTCTGAAAAGATACTTGATGTGATTTCAATTTTCTTAAATTTACTGTGGCTTGATTTGTCACCGAAGATGTGATCTATCCTTGAGAAAGTTCTGTGCGCACTTGAGAAGAAAGTGTAATCTGCTGTTTTTGGGTGGAATGTCCTATAAATATCAATTAAATCTATCTGGTTTATTGTGTCATTTAAAGCTTGTGTTTCCTTATTAATTTTCTGTTTGGATTATCCGTCCTTTGGTGTAATTGAGGTGTTAAAGTTCCCCAGTATTATTGTGTTACTGTTGATTTCCTCTTTTAGAGCTGTTAGCAGTTGCCTTATGTATTGAGGTGCTCTTATGTTGGGTGCATATATATTTATAATTGTTATATCATCTTCTTGGATTGATCCCTTGATCATTATGTAGTGTCCTTCCTTGTCTCTTGTAGCATTCTTTATTTTAAAGTGTATTTTATCTGATATGAGTATTGCTACTGCAGCTTTCTTTTGATTTCCATTTGCATGGAATATCTTTTTCCATCCCCTCACTTTCAGTCTGTATGTGTCCCTAGGTCTGAAGTGGGTCTCTTGTAGACAGCATATATATGGGTCTTGTTTTTGTATCCATTCAGCAAGCCTGTGTCTTTTGGTTGGAGCATTTAATCCATTCACGTTTAGGGTAATTATTGATATGTATGTTCCTATGACCATTTTCTTAATTGTTCTGGGTTTGTTTTTGTAGGTCCTCTTCTTCTCT
Organism: Lagenorhynchus albirostris; assembly: GCF_949774975.1. NCBI lineage: Eukaryota > Metazoa > Chordata > Mammalia > Artiodactyla > Delphinidae > Lagenorhynchus > Lagenorhynchus albirostris. Next base: position 33,108,263 of record NC_083097.1, on the reverse strand, counting down.
TGTGTTTCCCACTTAGAGAAATTCCTTTAGCATTTGTTGTAGAGCTGGTTTGGTGGTGCTGAATTCTCTTAGCTTTTACTTCTCTGTAAAGCTTTTGATTTCTCCCTCAAATCTGAATGAGATCCTTGCTAGGTAGAGTAATCTTGGTTGTAGGTTCTTCCCTTTCATCACTTTCAGTATATCATGCCACTCCCTTCTGACTTGTAGAGTTTCTGCTGAGAGATCAGCTGTTAACCTTATGGGAGTTCCCTTGTATGTTATTTGTCATTTTTCCCTTGCTGCTTTCAATAATTTTTCTTTGTCTTTAATTTTTGCCAGTTTGATCACTATGTGTCTTGGCGTGTTTCTCCTTGGGTTCATCCTGTATGGGACTCGCTGTGCTTCCTTGACTTGGGTGGCTGTTTCCTTTCCCATGTTAGAGAAGTTTTCGATTATAATCTCTTCAAATATTTTCTCTGGTCCTTTCTCTCTCTCTTCTTCTGGGACCCTATAATGCGAATGTTGTTGCATTTAATGTTGTCCCAGAGGTCTCTTAGGCTGTCTTCATTTCTTTTCATTCTTTCTTTATTCTGTGCCACAGCAGTGAATTCCACCATTCTGTCTTCCAGGTCACTTATGCATTCTTCTGCCTCAGTTATTCTGCTATTGATTCCTTCTCGTGTAGTTTTCTATTCAGTTATTGTATTATTCATTTCTGTTTGTTCTTTAATTCTTCCAAGTCTTTGTTAAGCATTTCTTGCATCTTCTCTATCTCTGCCTCCATTCTTTTTCCGAGGTCCTGGACCATCTTCACTATCATTATTCTGAATTCTTTTTCTGGAAGGGTGCCTATCTCCGCTTCATTTAGTTGTTTTTCTGGGGTTTTATCTTCTTCCTTCATCTGATCCATAGCCCTCTGCCTTTTCATCGTGTCTATGTTTCTGTGAATGTGGTTTTTGTTCCACAGGGTGCAGGATTGTAGTTCTTCTTGCTTCTGCTGTCTGCCCTCTGGTGGATGAGGCTATCTAAGAGGCTTGTGCAAGTTTCCTGATGGGAGGGACTGGTGGTGGGTAGAGCTGACTGTTGCTCTGGTGGGCAGAGCTCAGTAAAACTTTAGTCCGTTTGACTGCTGATGGGTGGGGCTGGGTACCCTCTGTGTTGGTTGACCTGAGGCAACCCAACATTGGAGCCTACCCGGGCTCTTTGGTGGGGCTAATTGCAGACTCTGGGAGGGCTCATGCCAGGGAGTACTTCCCAGAACTTCTGCTGCCAGTGTCCTTGTCTCCATGGAGCCACAGCCACCCCGGCCTCTGAAGGAGACCATCCAACACTGGCAGGTAGGTCTGGTTCAGTCTCCCCTGGGGTCACTGCTGCTTCCCCTGGGTCCCGATGCACACACTACTTTGTGTGTGCCCTCCAAGAGTGGAGTCTCTGTTTCCCCCAGTCCTGTTTAAGTCCTTCAGTCAAATCCCACTAGCCTTCAAAGTCTGATTCTCTAGGAATTCCTCCTCCTGTTGCCAGACCCCCAGGTTGGGAAGTCTAACGTGGGCCTCAGAACCTTCACTCCAGTGGGTGGACTTATGTGGTATAAGTGTTCTCCAGTCTGTGAGTCACCCACCCAGCAGTTATGGGATTTGATTTTACTGTGGTTGCGCCCCTCCTACCGTTTCATTGTGGCTTCTCCTTTGTCTTTCAATGTGGGGTATCTTTTTTTGTGAGTTCCAGTGTCTTCCTGTCGATGATTGTGCAGCAGCTAGTTGTGATTCTGGTGTTCTTGCAAGAGGGAGTGAGAGCACGTCCTGCCATCTTCGTTCCGATTCTCTGAACATGGGAATTTTGAATGTCTGTGTGTGTTGAAATGGTTTCTCCACTTCATATTCAGTATTGGCTGTGCTATTGTTTTATATTCTCTGAAAGTGCAATGGATTTTAAGCCCCAATACACAGAATCAATATTTTGCTTTTTAATTATCGTTTTAAGTTTAAGAATACAAAAATAATTCTATTATTTAAGAAGTAGCCTTTTCAAACTTCTGTAAATCTTCATGGTGTATAATCAAATTGAAAAAGTTTATCTCTGACAATCATGAAGCCAGATTATGATCTGAAAATTAAGATTTAATAGATGAAATTATAACATGTAATCGATTCCTGTAGGATTTAAAATAATACTGTTATAATAGAAACAATATGAAAAATGTACACAATATATCAGGGTTGGCAAACGTTTTTGGAAAGGGTCAAATAGTAAATATTTTAGGCTTTGCAGGCTTTGTGATCTCTTTTGCAACTAGTCAACTCTACTATTACAGCAATGAAATAGCTGTAGACAATGCATGAGAGAGTGTGGCTTTGTTCCGATTAAATTTTATCTACAAACATAGGCAGCAGGCCAGATTTGCCCATGTTCCGAAGGTTCTCTGTATTGAAATATTTTATTATATGAAAAACTCATTATATATTGGTGTGTGTAATATCATTTGATTACATGAAAACTATACGACTGAAAGATACATAGAAAAGTGTTAAAATGTGAACACTGGTTATTGCTGGTGAAATTATCTTTTGTGATATTGTACATATATGTATATCAAGGTACAAATATAAAATGATTTAAAAATAAAAAATATCTAGTATTAGGAAACAATTTAAAAACTAAAAATTTTAATAAGTGCATTTAGATGAATAAAACAATGTTGAAGTAATGTTTTTCTACATAATAGTCACATAAGATATACGTAATTTCTGTTATGTAGTTATTATAAGTATCATCATGTCCGTTTTGGTTGTTGTTTTAATGATGGCTGTGTTCTTCATGTTACCATTTGTAACCAAGTCCCCCTAACAGCGAGTTCCCCTGCTGAGTTTGGGATTAACCTCTCTATCCAAAACTTTATTCCTTTTCTTGTCCCACCCTTGTTCTCCTCAGGATTGAGGAGTATCAAAGAAAAGCGGGGATTGAAAACGAGCAAGATGCTATGGGGCCCTCCTAGGTACAAGTCCGTCTGTGTCCCCCACTTCTTGTTTGACCTTCTCCAGATTTCAGAGAGCAGACTCAAATGAGTCTAATGATTAGAACAACACAGTGACAGAACTCCTAGTTCCTTCTGAAGGGATACAGATAACAATCTGAGGCATATCTGTGAGTTGTTCTGTAGAAACTACGACCCCTACCTGTTGGAGGATGGAGGCTACCTGCTGTCCACAAGCAAGTAGACCTAGACTGGTTGGAATCAGAAGGTTGATGATTAAGATTCCAGAAACATTACCATGTTACATCACCATCAACCAACCGTGAGTTGATCACTACCCTGTGACCCTCACCCCTAATGTTGCCTTTGTAAAACCTTGCCTGAAAGCCATCGGAGAGTGTGAGTCTTTTGGGCAGTAGCTGCCTGTTCTCTTTGCTTGGTGCCCTACAATAAATGCTGTACTTTCCTTCACCACAACCCCATGTCAGTAGATTGGCTTTGCTGCATGTCAGGTGAGCTGATCCAAGTTTGGTTCAATAACACGATCACATGGGCATCTGTTCACTTTGGGTTTTCTTAATTATTTTGGGTTCTAGTTTCTGACTGGTTGTTTTAAAATGTAGATTTTATTATTATTTAGGTAGGTAGGGCCAACATGTCAGGAGATCACAACCATTAAAATGATGGTTTGTTAAACTCACAGATCCAAAGAGAAGGTGGTATGCCATGCCATTGAGAACTACACAGGGAAGCAACAGGATCTGCTAAGAGGTACATGTGTGTAGGGGGGAAGCATTTGACAAGAGCCTTTATTGTGGTTTCCAAAGGAAGGAACAGGTGAATCAGGGAAGCAGGTTTAGGTTGGATGGTTTGAATAATTTCACTAGGCTCTGAGGCATAAGGGCTGTCCCTAGTGGTCTGCTACCTGGCCCTGGGGTAATTGGGAAGGTGGATAGTGGCTGAATGTGAGAAACTGATTAAGGAAGTGGTTGGGGTAAGGGGTCTGGCTTGATTTGCATCTGAAAGGCATGCTCCAGGAAAGTAGTTTGCTATCTCCAGGAACTAGATAGCTCGGGGAAAGGGAAGCCCTCCAGAATCAGCAAGACCCCAATATATGAAAGCATCAGAAAATAAAAGGCGTCATTAATATAGTGGTATACTAAGGGTTTGGACAAACACATTGGTTACAAATGATTTAATAATGTAGAACCATTTGTAGAGAAAATGGTCAGCATTTTACTTTGCATTTAAATAATCTATATGAAATGTACTGAGCACTAAGTTATTGGTTTTCTGTTTTGAATGGTCTATTCTCCTTATCTGAATAATATCTCAACTGATGGTATATTCAGGCTCTGGGACATGGTAGCATGTGTCATAGATGTAGTGAATGTACCAAGAGTATTTAGGTTGCCAGTTCTGCCATGTACAGTGTAAAATTTCTTATCACAATGTCTCAATTTTGAAATGTGTAAGTTGAGAGTAAATATACTTTCCTGGTTGCCTAATGGGGTTATTTGTGAGAGTCAAATCAAATAAGCACTTGGAAGACTCTAATGCCTTATAAAAAAACCCAGCACCTCAATTATTGGCTTTGACCCTTTCATCACTTTTGTGTGCATACCTACTGGATATCCCCATAAGCATGTCTAACGAGTGCCTGAAAGTTAACAAGTCCAAATTTTTTCTCCTCAAAAAAAGGGAATTTACTTCTGTTTAAGGCATTATCAGCTCTTCTAAACGCTCAGGCCAGACACTTGGGCAAAATCTTTATATTTTCACCTCTCTGACCCTCCACATGCCAATCAGTTGTCTAGTCATTTGACTGTATATTACTGGTATCTTTGGATCTTATACTTTCCTCTCCATCTCCACCACCTCTATCCAAGGTCACATCATTACACTTCTTCCTTAGCCGGTGGTAGCCATCTCCTTACTTAGTCACTTACCTCTAATTTCTTACCCTCTATTTCTAACCGAAAGTATTCTCAACCAGGGGAACTTTCCTGACCTACTGGATCAAAATGTGCTATCTCCTTGTCTCTGGGCCCTATATGCTTAGCTTTCATTTTCCCTATTTAAAAAAATTTTTTTTTTCCCCATACAGTATGATATTATAAGAAATTCTTGGGAAAACTCAGGAAAAACCCTGAATACATGTATTAAATTGTGGCCATCATTCTGTGTAGAGTGAGGCAGCCACAAAGAGGGATGATGAATAATGTATGCAAATATTCTCCTTGAATGCATGCTTCTTTAATTTATTTAGGGAGAAGTTATTCCCTTTGTTCAAAGCCTGATGGGATTTCTCTGGGCAAGGACTGGGAATTTCCCTGGGCAATTTCTTCTGAGATTAGAGTTAGGGGAGTCTGTGCTCAAATTTCATTTTTAGTTACCCTTAGCCCAGGCAAGCTTCTATAACTAGGAAAGTACCTTCTTCTCCCTTGCTGGGAAGGAAGATAAATCAAGCCCTTTGTCTCTTCTATAAGTGCCCAGGGACCAGCATCATCATCATGTTCCCAGTCTCCGTTATCAAAGATATTTGATCCACAGTCACAGAAATGAGCAAGGCCACACTGAGACTCTGGACCCTTCTGAAAAGTGAGGTTATCACCTTCAGGCTGAGGGATGAAAGCAGTGTGAATAATAGGGTAGTTCTGAGGAGTAAATGGGATGTGAAACCCTTTGACTAGAGTTAACCTAAAACAGCCAGTTATTTTACCAGCAAAAACGGTTTATTCGGGAACAGCAAAGAATTGAAATCCAGGACATGCAACTATGCATGAACCACATGCAAGTCCTGTAAAGGAAAGGAGAAATAAATTCCTATAAAAGAAAATGCTCTTCTATGGAGGAGAAGGGGAAGTTGGGAAGGACTAATAGAAACAAAAAGTTCATTGGAGGAAACTAGGAGCTCAAAGTGGCTTTTCATTGGCTGAGTTGTGACAGTCTCTCATTGGATGAGCTGTTGCCAAGCAGGGAGAAAGTCTTTCTTCTTCCTTCTGGTGGTAGTAGTGTCACTTTCTGCCAGAGTTGCAAAGTCTGTCTCTTCCTGTTGAGATCTGTGTTGGCATAGAGTGGTACATTGGTGAGAGCTCCAAATATATTTACTCATATATTTATATATAAATATAATACACACACTTATGTAATGATTAGAAGCTCAAGCTCTGAAGACCTATTTCTTGGATTCAATTTCTGTCTATAGGCTGTTAATCCTTGGCAAGTTCTTTAACTAACCTCTGGATGACTCAGTTTTTTCATCTGTAAAGTGGAGAATAGTGAGGATTCAATGAGTTCATAGACATAAAATATTTGAACAGTGCAGTTGAATTATAGGCAGTCATTAAATCTTTAATATTAAGCATGAGAAGGAGGAAGAGGAAAGCAAGAAGAGAAGGAGAAATTATCTTCTTTATGGAGATACTGAAAAGCAGAGATCATGTCTTATATGCATTTATATCCTTGCAAGATTTAGCTGACAGTGGATACTCAGTGTTGTTTAAGAACATGGGTGAATAAGTAACTGAATACAGAGAACTACCAAATTATAGTCAGCCATAGCAAACTGATGCTTTGCTTATATTTCAGTGGATTCATTAGTTACTTTCAATGTCATGAAAACTTGACAGATGTGAAAGTGTGACCTCCCAGACTTTGGGGTACATAAAGAATTTGGCAATCGTGATGGAGGATCTGGAGTGAGAAGCAGCATTCCTGTCATAATGATGTATTTCCTCTAGTTTCCTGCACACTGTGCATGTCTGACTTAAATAAATTCAGTATCAGATTCCATAGTCTGATAAGACCCAGCCCTCTCTCCTGCTCCCTGGATCTTGAGGAATGTGCATCAAGATTGTGGAGCAGATGCCAGGTTTGAATCTGGAGTGACCATAGGGAACATTTTCATGGTCTCTTAACACAGAGGAAGTTAATCTGATAAACTATTTATTGTTAGGTATTAGAGAATGCTGTGTTATCCCTTGGAAAAGCACTTGCAGTTAGAGGATCAGTGAGTGCTAGGGGTTTCCTAGTATTTCGTTTATCCATTTATTCACCAAAATATGTGCCAGTGTTGAACATTCAAAGGTGGATAAAAATGGTCCTTGGCTTCAAGGAACCTATAGAAACAAATGACTGTTAACATTTTAGACATGAATACGGTAAATATTTTGGTTGAGTTTTTCTTTGCAACCCTCAAATGGCACCTTGTAACTACTGACCACACATACTGGAACACTATACTAGAATCTAAGACAGCTCTGGAAGGTGGAATGTAAAGAAATAATGATCTACCCAGGGATTCATCCCACCACGTCACAAACAAAGCTCACTAAATCTATTTATTTGTATTGTCTTAGCTAGAGCTATTCATACTGATTTTGCTCAGCTCTTATCTAGATCTAAAAGCTACCAATTTCATATGCTTATGATTACTTGGAGTCAGAAGGAAGCAGACCAGCTCATGTGTGGCCTAAAATAATATCTGAAAACAGTATTTTTATTTTTATTTTATTTTTATTTTTTATTTTTTTGCAGTACGCGGGCCTCTCACTGTTGTGGCCTCTCCCGTTGCGGAGCACAGGCTCCGGACACACAGACTCAGCGGCCATGGCTCACGGGCCCAGCCGCTCCGTGGCATGTGGGATCTTCCCGGACTGGGGCACGAACCCGTGTCCCCTGCATTGGCAGGTGGACTCTCAACCACTGCGCCACCAGGGAAGCCCATGAAAACAGTATTTTTAAAATGAAATAACAGTCATATAAAATACTATTATTTTGCTCATTACAAAATTAATATATTCTCATTGTAGAAAAGGTAGGTAACTGTAAAAGATAAAGAAAACAGTAGACTGTCATCATCCATAAAACAAATTGCTAATATTTTGACCGATTTCTTTCTAGTATTTTGTGTAATTATGAGCATGACTTCATATATGAATATTAATGTATGAATACATAGCTATTTTATTATTATATATTCTGCTTTTGACTTAATATTTGTGTTGCCATGAAACTATCACTGGTTTTTCTACAAGACTTTTAAATCTTTTAAATAGTTGCCTAATATTTCATCAAAACCTTACCACAGGGACTTCCCTGGTGGTCCCATGGTTGGGACCCCACACTTCCACTGAAGGGGGCGTGGGTTCAATCCCTGGTTGGGCAACTAAGATCCAACATGCCGCGCAGCACAGCCAAAACAAAAACAAACAGACAATAAAGAGAGTACATGGATGGCTTCATCTCCATTTATTTTGCTGGCTATATCCTTTTCTTGCATTCACAATTGATTATAAAACTGCAATTTTATTTTTCTATTTTGTCATAAGTATTTAATGGGAGGTTAGGAGAGACTATAATGTGGGATGCTAGCTAAATGTCATATTAAATCTAAATTCTGACCTTTTTAAAGTAAAGTAGTTATTCTTAAAATAATCTTGGTGAATACATTTTTTTCAACATATGTAATTTTAAGATAAACTTTGCCTAGTGTCATTTACTTGACTAATTGATATAAGCAAGTCTTTGTAATTCAGGAACTGGTAGAGCTGGCTAAGGGATTGCTCTCTGAGTGATGGGGTTGGGACAATAAAGGAAGAATATTAAAATAACTCTTAAAGACACAGTTACTTTGAATTGCTTACAATTTATAATTATATAGAATTAGTAATTTGTTCTCTGTACAGATAATGTTGGGATTAGTGGCTATATTAAGCAAATGGAGGATTACCAAATTGTTCCAGAGGAAAAAAGAAAAGGACAATCTATTTCTCCCTTTAAATATATATTCCCCAAAGTAATTATTTTCAGATTAAGTCTCCTATGCCTTTCATCACAGTTGCCACCAGATAATGATCTTGGTCTAGTTTGCCTTCTTAGGGGAACAAGGAGACTTGTATAACATAAACACACATATACTAACCAAACAAGGTTTAGATGTAGAAGTGAATTCCATATGTGAATGTGGAACCATGACTAAAACTGTAACTGCACTGAAGGCACAGCCTACTACAAAAACAGCACGCTCATCTGCTTGAACTCAGGCATTAATGTCTTTTGTCCTTTGACTTGAAAGAGATATACAGATATCTTCCAGGAATATTAAGATTGTAAAATATTGCACTTGAGTAGAAAATTTCCTTTTTTATAGAATACAGTTATTGAAATAAGCATTCTTTATTGTGCAGCTTCTAATTTATTAGAAAAATAATGAATTACACTATGGAAATGATTTTTCTAACATTTCTTTAAGAGCTTGATGCAAACTAGAATTAATTATAGAGTTGACAAACAGCAGGAAGTCAAAGACCTTGAAGGCTGTGATAAAAAAACAAACCAAAACAATCCAAGCAAAACAAAAAAATCTCTGTGAATCATCTCCATGACCAGTGCTTGACGTTATTCCCCATTTACGAGGTGAAAAATCATGGCAGCTCATACTGACTTTTGCTGTATGTGCACACATAAAAATTGTTGGATTGCCAGGGTGCGTCATTTCTTGCGGAATGACACAAGGCTACGAGCAGAAAGTGAGTTCTGTTCTCAGAATGAGGGAATGAATAGATCTCTGGGGTTAACCAGAAAGCATGCCTAGAAGAACTCAGTGCTAACTAAGCTGAGAGAGACATTGCATGAAATTGGAAGAAAAAGCAGGAAAAACAGTCTTGGTGGCAAGAGACTATAAGGGAGTGGATGCAGTGATGATGAGGTAAAAATGAAAAGTAACCAGGTACAAAGCCAAAGGATGAGGGGCATATGGGTAATTTTAGAAAGAAGATCAGATGGCAGGCAAGGGTTGAATCTTCACTGGCAGCATTGTTAGACTTGGATGTAGGGTATCCTGTGCTGATAAATCTTTTTTTCTATGTGTGGTAACTATTTTGAGTCTGATTTTTCGCTTTCCTGCCATGACCAGACGTGGTAGAATATCAGCATCTCTCTATAGATAGAATCTTTAATGTCTTGGGTGAATATTTTAATATCAGGGTCACTTTAGAGTCCCAGACTCTGCTAGCAAATGAATAGCCTCAGGTCTAGGATGCTAGAGCGGATGTTGATTGGTTACAAAGGCTGTCTTTATACACACATGTGCATATGCTAACACACGTGTGCATATCACAATTTAGGGTATGTACAGATGAATGGTGATTGAGGAGATGAGTTAGAAAGAAGTGGACACATATGGAGTTTGGGTGTCAATAATAGGCAAGAGATGGGTGAACAAAAGACGAAAGAGAGGGTGCGATAATGTCAGATTAAGGTTCTACCAGGAAGGAAAAATTAAGATTAGGACATAATCATAAATCAGAGCATTTAAAGATATGCTTGGGGCTTCCCTGGTGGCGCAGTGTTTGAGAGTCGGCCTGCTGATGCAGGAGACACGGGTTCGTGCCCCAGTCCGGGAAGATCCCACATGCCGCGGAGCGGCTGGACCCGTGAGCCATGGCCGCTGAGCATCCGGAGCCTGTGCTCCGCGACAGGAGAGGCCACGGAAGTGGGAGGCCCGTGTACCGGAAAAAAAAAAACAAGATATGCTTGTTTATCTAGAATACAGAAGTGAGTAGTTAAAAAAATGAGAGGAAAAAAAATCCTATATTGTCAAAGCTGATTAATATTTTAAATGTTGAGGAGTTCTGACAAAGCATTTATAATTCTGAGTCTACTACCTGATGTGAACAGTGTATCTAATAAAATATTTACTTGGGTCACACATTGCTGAAGATAAATCTGTTATTTAACATAATTTGTATGTTTAGATTAATTGTGACTCATGAAGGTTTGAGAGAGAAGTATCACTTGCACTCAGGGCTTACTCATGCTCTGGGAACACTACCAAGCAAGCAGCAAAAAGAGTCATTTTAGGAAGTCTTTAAGCGTTCGTAAATAGTAAGAGCTGCTTCACTTTTGGAAACCAGGACAGAAATACAGGATACCTATGTGCAGCAGGATTTTAATTCGACATCATTAATATTTTTCACATCCAGCACTTTTTTCCCCTATCATGAGTAGGCCTTTGCTATATCTCGAAGATGTTTTTCTTTTATGGTTCCCTCCACTCTAATGTAGAATGAACTTTCTAAAAATATTTCCTGCTTGACATCTTTCACTTGCTCCTCAAAGCCTTCCTCTGAACTAATGTGGCTTACAAGGGCTCTCACAATATAGCTCTTCACTACACAATCCAGTCGTCATGAACTGAGCAAAGTCTCCCCAGTGCTAGGCTTTCTTTACACACTTTGAGCATCTTCTTCATTCATCTGGAGTACTTTCCTCATATGTAACTTTTTTTTTCTATCTCAATTTTTTCAAATTTGGTCCCTATGTTACCTTTCAATGAAGGCTTCCTTGACCTCTCACTTTGCCCTCAGCTTGAGTGAATCATGGCACTCACTTCACTGTGTTGTCATTGTCTTTTTTAATCTGGTTCCCTGACTTGAATAAAGGTTCCTTAAGGCTAAGAACTCTGTTTTATTCATCTTTGTATTTCCATTACTTGGCACAGTAACTGGCACTACAGGCCACCCAGTGAAAGTTTATTGAATAAACTAATAGTTGGTGACCTGCAAGAACCATATTTTGACCAACAAGCAGTGCCTTCTGGAACCTACATGCGTTTTGAGTTAGCGTAGTCCTTAACAACCATCCTCCCTATCCCTTCATTTGAATTAAACCTCAACTGAGGCGGGGAGAGGGGGAGGGTTAGTATTTGAAGATCACACTATCTGCTTCTGCCTTTAAAAAGTCCTCATCCAAATAGCTTCTATAAGCTATTTTTTTTTTTTTTTTTTTTTTTTTTTTTGCGGTACGTGGGCCTCTCACTGTTGTGGCCTCTCCCGTTGCGGAGCACAGCCTCCGGACGCGCAGGCTCAGCGGCCATGGCTCATGGGCCCAGCCGCTCCGCGGCATGTGGGATCCTCGCGGACCGGGGCACGAACCCGTGTCCACTGCATCGGCAGGCGGACTGTCAACCACTGCGCCACCAGGGAAGCCCTATAAGCTATTTTTAAAAGACATTTGTGTGTTCTTTTCCTTACAGTGGTAATAGGTTGTAATGAGTCATCCCAGTTCTTTTCAGCCAGTCACACTTGTGACCAGTAGTAATTTACCTCCATGACATGGAAGTACCTGGGTGAAGACTACATCTGCAAGATGCCTGGTCAGATTAGGTGTTGATCTTAGGAGTTTTGAATTGAAATTTTTTCAGGAGCTATTGAAACTCTATAAATCTCATACCTATACTTATGGTTTTATTAGTTTTATTAATTTATATTCTTTAGTTTAGACCAATAGATATTAAATAAGAACCATGGAAGTATGAAGAAAAGTCACAGTGATAGAAAATTTTGTTATAAGAAATCTTAATTATTCTCTCTCATTTCACATTTTGAGGATGCTGAAATTGGGGACCAGTCTGTCTGTACCATTATTGTGATCCTTTTGCTATCTCTTTTCTGGATCTTTTTGCTATGTCGTTTTTTTGAAATCCATTTTACATAATACCCGTGGACTATTACAGTACATTTTTCAGTATACGTTGACAGCAGATGGAAAAAAATGACAAAATAAAATAGTATACTTATTTTTATCAGATTGATCATTTATATGATCAGTCAAATGACTCATTGAAAAGGGGAGTATTTCTTGGAAGAAAAAATGGATCATAAGTATAGCCAACTAATGCTTATCTTTTTTATTTAGTCCATTTAAGGGGAAACCACTATCTTCTTATAGTCCAGCAGTCTGTATTAGTAAGTCAAAGGGTTTAGTCATGAAGTGATGAGACTCAGCTCTATTACATCCTGTTAAAATAGTTAGTCACCATTTCCTGAGTCAAATGCACACTCTCTTTGGCCTTCCACAGATCACCTCCAAGTGATGGCAGAAAGGAATTGGAACTTTTAATCAGTTTTTTATTGTTGTTTTTTCAGGGACATCCAGTGACCAAGTTTTTATTTTATAGCAGATCATAAAAAGGATAAGCAAAAGACAAAGTTGTTATTCTGCAAAGATAATTTTCTGAGAGAATTGTAACTTCTGAGGTCCCTTAAGTCTTACTCTGAGGCCAAGTTATGAGGGTAGGACTTGGGAAAGACAAGTTTTGATGATTTTACAGTAACCTGTAGAAAGAAAGTCTGGAAATAAGATTTGATGATTACAGTTAGAATTTATTATTAAATATGTGTTAGATGGAACTAGTAATTATATTGCAAAATACTAGGATGACCACAGCACTACAATTTTGAATTTCAAACTGAGTTCAGTTGTCCATTAATTGTACTCAAGGTACCAAAAATAACCAGCACATTTTCTGGCCCTTTTTGCATCCAGTAAATATTAATTCCATTCATTTTTGTCTGAAGTTGTATGTTTCATCTTTACCCACAAACTCCCCACCTCAGATCTGTTTTTCCTCTATTCTAACACAATAAAAGAAGAACTGATATAAAATTTCCATTTTCCCTAAAGATCTATGTTTATAGCTTGTGTCAAGTGATTTTTTTTCCTGGCTCAAGGTGTGTCTTTGAAAGTCAAATCTGAATATGTGGATTTCAGCCTGAGTTGTGCAAAACAAATATTTTTTTTAAATCAGCCCCATTAGACTCCTAGAAGTCTAACCTAAAATGGGAAAATAAATTTTTTTTTAAATTTCTTTTGTCTTATATACTTGGAATATTAAGTGAATTGATACTTACCACTTTTACTTTCTAACAAATAATAAACATATATTAGAGTTAGGAGATGGAATATTTTAATAAAGATTTTAGATATGCAAAGAATTTATGTATTATTAATTTAAGGGATTAAAAAATTTATTTAAGAACACTCAAAACACTACAAATCTATTGACCATGAGTTAATCAATTTTAATTATTCCGACAATGCTTTGGTATCTTACCAGTCTTCTTGGTATTGCCAAGGATGTTATTTGCCATTGTATTGTAAATAGGGGAAAACACTGATTACAGTAGATGTCCAGCTGAAAGAATTCCAAATAAACTTTGATTGTACTTGTACACACATACACACAATATACATACACATATGCATACATATATTTATGTCAGCAGACTAGGAAAAAAGCAAATGAAATTTCTATCTGGTCTCATCACCTCTAAAGACATCTTATTAGTAGGTACTAAGTAATTTACCTCATAGTAAATCTATCAACCAATAAGTCTAATTACCTTGAACAAGTACAGGCATACCTCAGAAATACTGTGGGTTCATTTCCAGGCCACTGCAATAAGTGAATGTTGCAGTAAAGTGAGTCACATGAATTTTTTTGCTTTCTGGTGCATATAAAAGTTATGTTCACACCATACTGTAGTCTATTAAGTGTGCAATAGCATTATGTCTTAAAAAACAATGTAGATACATTAATTAAAAAATACTTTATTGCTAAAAAAATGCTAAGCATCTTCTGAGCCTTCAGTGAGTTGTAATCTTTTCTCCACTGAAGGGTCTTACCTCAGTGTTGATGGCAGCTGACTGATCAGGGTGGTAGTTACTGAAGGTTGAGGTGACTGACAGCAGTCAGTTGACTTTGATTGACTTTTAATGAACAATTTCTCTGTAGCATGCAGTACTGTTTGATAGCATTTTACCCACAGTAGAACATCTTTTAAAATTTGAGTCAGTCCTCTCAAACCCTGTCACTGCTTTATCAACTACCTTTCTAAAATATTCTAAATCCTTTGTTGTCATTTCAACTACCTTCACGGTATCTTCACTACGAGTAGATTCCATCTCAAGAAAGTACTTTCTTTGCTCATCCATAAGAAGTAACTCCTCATCCGTTGACGTTTTCTCATCCATTAAAGTTTTAATTACAGCAATTAAGTTCCGTCTTCAGGCTCCACTTCTATTTCTCTTGCTATTTGTACATCTGCAGTTACTTTTTCCACTGAGGTCTTGAACCCCTCAGAGTCATCCATGAGGGTTGGAATGAACTTCTTCTAAACTCCTGTTAATGTTGTTATTTTGACCTCTTCCCATGAGTCACAAATATTCTTAATGGCACATAGAATGGTGAATCGATTAGTTCTCAGCTGACTTTGCCCAGATCCATCAGAGGAAACACTATCTATGATAGCTATGACCTTACAAAATGTATTTCTTAAATGGTAAGACTTGAAAGTTGAAATTATTCCTTAATCCAGGGGCTGCAGAATGGATGTTGTGTTGGGAGGCATGAAGACAACATTATTTTGTTGTCCATCTCCATCAGAGCTCTTGGGTGAGCAGGTGCATTGTCAATGAGCAGTAATATTTTGAAAGGAATCTTTTTCTGAGCAGTACATCTCAACAGTGGGCTTAAAATATTCAGTAAACCCTATTGTCAACAGATATGCTGTCATTCGGGCTTTGTTGTTCCATTAATAGAGCACAGGCAGGGTAGATTTACCATAATTCTCAAGGCTGTAGGGTTTTTTTAAAAAATTATTTTTGTCTGCGTTGGGTCTTCGTTGTGGTGTGCGGGCTTTCTCTAGTTGCGGCGAGTGGGGGCTACTCTTCATTGCGGTGCGCGGGCTTCTCACTCTGGTGGCTTCTCTTTTTGTGGAGCATGGGCTCTAGGTGCACGGGCTTCACTAATTGTGGCTCGTGGGCTCTAGAGCTCAGGCTCAGTAGTTGTGGCACATGGGCTTAGTTGCTCCGCGTCATGTGGTATCTTCCCGGACCAGGACTCGAACCCGTGTGCCCTGCACTGGCAGGTGGATTCTTAACCACTGCACCACCAGGGAAGCCCCGTAGGGTTTTTGGAATGGTGAGCATTGGCTTAAACTTCAAGTCACCAGATGCATTAGCCCCTAACAACAGAGTTAGCCCGTCCTTTGAAGCTTTGAAGCCAGGCATTGACTTCTCCTCCCTAGCCATGAAAGTCCTGGATGGTATCTTCTTCCAATATAAGGGTGTTTCATCTACACTGAATATCTGTTGTTTAGTGTAGCCACCTTCATTCATTATCTTAGCTAGACCTTCTGGGTAACTTCCTGCAGCTTCTGCATCAGCACTTGCTGCTTCACCCTGTACTTTTACGTTTTGGAGATGGCTTCTTTCCTTCAACCTCGTGAACCAACCTCTGCTAGCTTCAAACTTTTGTTCTGCAGCTTCCTCACCTCTCTCAGCCTTCAGAGAATTGAAGAGAGTTATGGCCTTGCTCTGAATTAGGCATTGACTTAAGGGAATGTTGTGGCTGGTTTGACCTTCTATACAGGCCACTAAAACTTTCTCCACATCAGCAATAATGCTGTTTTGCTTTCTTATCATTTGTGTGTCACTGGAGTAGCACTTTTAATTTCCTTCAAGAACTTTTCCTTTGCATTCACAACTTGGCTAACTGGTGCAACAGGCCTAGCTTTTGGCCTGTTTCAGCTTTTGACATGACTTCCTCACTAAGCTTAATCGTTTCTAGCTTTTGATTTAAATCGAGAGACATGCAATTCTTAACCACTGGACCACCAGGGAAGTCGCAAAATCAAGATTTCTTAAGCCATTTAATCCCTAAAATATTGATGTCTTTATTTTTTAACCATCTGGTGATGTTTACTCCTGGTTTTTGCTTTAGTAGCTTTTTATAATAACACTCTTGTGCATGAGATTTTATTTGACAAAAAGGGTATTTGCTTCATATTTTGAAAGAACCTACTCTAGCATCTTTTCCTTAAAAGATGAATGCATAAGTAGTTTGGTGGACAACATAGAAAGTCAAATGATTTTTTTTTCCTGTGAAAAATCAGCAGCTGTTTGCTTATCCCGTGAGAGCTATGATCTCTTCAGTATTCTAGGCAGAGAAAAATCCTATCTTCCCCCTCACGTGGTCATAAAGTGCATGTTACCAGTAGCAGTAATCTTCTTGTTAATCTTTTTGTTCATGCATGAACAGATTTATCTTTAAAAGATTGCTTTAGCTTTCAATGTTTTGTATCAGTTCGGTTTTCTCTAAAATTGAAAATAAAGTGTTGTCTTTTTTTTCCCCCAGCAATATGAGGGTGGAAATAAGCATTTTAATCAAAATTTCAGGATGTTGTTTTCCCTCTATATGACTGGCCAAGCCAACTGAACTGACTAAGCATGCCTGGTTGTATTTCCTAAAGCTTTGCTATTTTGAAAATTAAGTCAGGGTTCTTAGAATTAAGTTAAAGCAACAGGACCTGCACCTATTCTCCAAAGTATTAATTTTGATGCTTTGAAAGACTGCAATCTTCTTGTGCCATTAAAACCTTCACAAAATGTGAAAATATTTATGAATCACAAGTACTCATTGAGAGATAGTGTGTCTGTTTATTGAGAGATTGTTGGAAAAAACCAAAATCTTGGATAAATACTTGGTAAATCTTATTTTAGTAATGACTTTATATCCTTTTAATATTGAAGTAATAGAATATACTATTCAATTGGATGCTCCTTGAGTAGTATTAGGAAGAATTACTAATACTACTAGTATTAGGAAGAATTACTTGCCCTACTTTAGCATTGTTGCTTATAGTAATGATGTGGTTCTCTAGACCTCTGTCCTTCATTAACTCCTGTGCAGTCATTTCCAGTACTGGGTCTTCTCTACTCACTGCCTTGCTCTCCTGCCTGTGCTGTTGGTTTGCTCTACTTGACTGAGCCTTGCATTGGTCTCTGCTCTTAAGTTCTAGTCTCCCTTGTTCTCTAACCTTTGTCTAGAACAAGAGCCACACCCTAAAAGCCAGCCATACAACCAGGCACTCTACTACTCTGCCTTGGTTTTGTTAGTTTTCCTTCTCAAAAATATCAATCCTAGTAGCTGGGATCCTGAACTCTGAGGACAGTCTTTCTATAATATTTATCTGACCCTCAAGACCTGAATCCTCTATCATGCTACCTTGTCCATACAGTTAGCAACCTATGTGCCAAAAAGTGAATTGTGGCTAGAATTCTGATAAGCAAGGAGATGCCCCTCCCCAATTCCCCTCTAAGAAAGGACCTGCTACCCAGCTGCAGGGAGTGTGGTCAGCAGCTTCCTCCAGTTGCCATCTCCTTCAAGGTCAGCCTCAGCGGTGCAGAGCTGCTTCATCCAAGACCATTTCCTTCCTGGAACAGCCTGTATGCAGTGAGGTAGGGAATTAACCATCTGACCATTTTGGCCTGATAACAGGATAACTCTGATGAGCAGCATTTGCTCCAGAGCTCCCCGTATGGTTGGCTGAAGACTGTAGGGTCTGCATGACAATTCACCTTCTCCCTGTGCCCAATCTTGCATCCTTTTCCTTCTTCTCAGAGGCCTTGATCCCTGGTAAATATCTTGCATCTCAAACATCTCAGCATCTTCTATCATAGTACTTGACTTCCTATGCCCTTCAAAATATCCGTTCTCTTCAGTGTCCCTCTCTTTCCCATCTGTGAGTTGCCTCAGGCTCACTGTTAAACCTCAGTTTAGTCTTAATACCTGATAGCTGCTGACCCTGAGGAGTGTACTGCTGAGTGAGGAAGGCAGTGTAAACATACTGTTGCCTGGAAGTGTCAAGCCCAGTGTGTCATTCTCACTGGAAGAATTAAGCCTGTGGAGTAAGAACACTGTGCCATAAGTTGCTAGGTGATTATAACAGTGGACCTGGATCAGAAGACCCAGAAATGGGCTCCTGCAATGTGCTGGGAGACCTCAGGAAGCCACGTGGTAGTGGAGGCAGCCAGGGCCTTGGGGAAGGACTCACCTTGAGAAAGGAAGGAGAAACCACCATGACATACGTGTGACAGGACTGCATGCGAAGTAGTAATGGATATATTCTCCTTCCAGGATTCTCTCCACGTGTACATACCGTACACTTTTGCCTGGAGATGTGATACTAGAAATATCACTTCAACTGTCTTGAGTTTTAACCACAGAAGGCATTATTCCAGGTATAAGGAAGAAACGATTAGAGGAATATTTGATCAAGCAGGGTTGTCCACATATTCTGCCTCTCTGCTTCTCTCCATCCCCCTACATGAAAATCTGAGCTTGGAATGGGGAAGAAAAGAAACTGAGGGAAGGTAGGTGCCCCTTTCTTCTTGTATCTGAGTTTCCTAGTGGAGGCTAGAGGCCAAATGTCAACCTTTAAATGTAGGGGCTTAAGAGTAGAGGAGATAGGTGTAGTACCTGAGTGTAGTTCTGGAAGAGACATTGCATTTGCTCTTTGCCACAACGATATAGAGGCTGTAGGCAGAACAGAGGTAGAGAAGGCCCAGTGATAGCCTCAGGGCTCCCACAGAAACTGGCAGAGGGAGTTACCTAGCATCTATTGATTTACTTTTGCTTAGAAGTGTAGCCCTGACAGTTGGAGTCCTGAAGACCACATACGATGTCCTACAATGACTATCTTAAAATCTTAATCCTGATACAGGTATGTTGCCTCCCTAATTAGAAATGTGAGTGTCCCATGTCGCTTGGACTATGATGGGCTCTCCCAAGCCCTTCAATCACTGGGACTGGCCCATTCTCCCCAGTCTTGGATGGCAGGCTCAGCGAACATTGTAAATGAGCGTGCCAGCAGATGCCGCCTGGAGGAGTGGCTTCACTCTAGAATTGTCGTCCAGTATTTTAGCCACTAGCACATTTGAAATGTGGCTGGTTTGAATTGAGATAGACTGCCTGTGCAAAATATACACCAGATTTCAAAGACTTACTACCTTTTCTAAAGTGCCTCCTAGAAAATTAAAAATTACAACGGTGGCTTATATTATATTCCTATTGGATAGCACTGGGCCAGACGTGCCATGAAGCAAAGTCCATGACGGAGTTATTTAACATCTCAGTAACAGTAGCATATAATGTGCAGAGACTATGAAGTGGACAGATCTCCTATCAGTGCTTCAGTTTGGTAAAAGACCCAGAGTTTTGGGCTCTAATTTAGAGATAAGTGATGTCAGA